>NC_142173.1:30854207-30955556 GCF_029865625.1 Vigna umbellata | reverse complement strand
GTTTCGAACGTTCTTTAGTTCGTTCTGGGGGTTATTGACCCTTCCAGAGCCATTGATGAGGGTCTCCAAGCTGTTTGAATTACTTAAGTATTGATAATTAAAAGTCCTAAAGACATTTGTGTTAATAAGTGAGGGTTTTGTGAAAGTATGTAATGTATGAGTTGTTTTATGACATGATTGATGTTGTATGATGGTGTATGGGTTTGGTATGAGACAATATAGGAAGAATGCACTTAAATGATTATGAAATTTTATGTTTGATGAATCAAAGTGGTTTATGAGGTACATTATTGATCCAAGAGGAATATCATGTGATTTAAAGTGGTCGGATTGAATACGAAATTAAGATCTCTCGGTGGGATCAGTTAGTGTATTGAATGAATGTGAGAGGCTTCCATATGGGGGTTTATCCCTAACACTCCAACGGTCTTTCATTCTCACTTAGAGAGGATTGACGCGTGTGGTGGGATTAGTGGGAGGTCCTAGGGTAGGCGCTATCACTGAAGGTCTATTCCACGACAACGGACTAGCCTTGTGTATGGTCGGGTGGAACCCCTCGGCAATGGCTTTGCAAAGCAGTAGGGGCCATCACAAGTGCACAATCTGCCCCAGCTCTACATACATTCTATGTCCGGACGTGTCTAGGAGTCTTAACATGATAGGATGCTTGCTCTAATGAGTTTTGTGAAATAAATATTTATGTTTATAATGACTTACATGTTTAGGTGTGTATGGACGTTCTTGGAAATGCTAGATTGAATTGAAATTATCTGTATGTTTGTTTGAGACCTAGCTCACCCTTGCATTGTATGTGTTGCATGTGTTTCTCTTCTCCCTTGCGATGATCATCCAATCCTTTGGATGTGAGCAGTAGGTGATGATGTACCATTGGAGCAAGCTTTGTAGGTTGAAGAAGACCCAACCCCTAGTACTTAGGCCTTCTACTAGCTCTTAGTTGATTAGCTTGTTATTTTGAAAAACTCTTAAGCTTTTATTTTATATAGTTCGACACTTTTGGAAAACTTTTTAGGTCTCTTTAAAATTTCAATAGCCTTGTATTTTGGAGAACTATGGAAATTTGTACTCAAGTTTGATTTCGTTTTAATTCCCTCTATCTTTTGGATGACTGTATGCATACTTAAATACTATTATCTCTATCTCTCAACTGCTTTTACATATTATAATAACTGAATCCTATTATATTATATGTGTATATGATATTTTGGGATGTCACATTAATGGTATCAGAGCCTAGCCTCTCCCAGTACGGTGTGGTTCGAGGACGAACCATGCGGAAGCTGGTGGGCCTGTGACACCCGGGCACTAACGAGGGCGGGGAGTGATCGCCGGTGCAAGAGGCATGGTGCAAGGGGCACTGACAAGGAGCGACTCCTGGCAGGCTTCCAGTGGAAGGGGCACAGGGACAAATCGAACATACACCGGAATGAGAGGGATCTAGAGACTGTATAGGTATGGGACTATACAGTTGAAGGATAGCTTAAAGGGATTGATTTGGCTACTCATATCACCAAAATGCATTTGCTTTTCGGTAGCCTGACCCATAATTATCTAGTTTGTTTTAAGTGATAAGTTGATTTTTTATTAATTAAATTTTTATGTTAAGTTGAAGCGTCACTAGTACAGTCAGGGGAAACGACAGCGGTTATTTTTGTCTATAGGCAGCGGTTTTCGAACCGAGGCATATTCAGGCGAGGCAAAAAGTCTAATACTTTTGGCCTCGGTTGAGAACCGAGGCATAAAAGTAGAGGATTCTGCCTCGGTTCACGCTTAACCGAAGCAATAAAGTTTTTGGTTTTTTTAATTTTTTTCCATAGGACTTTATGCCTCGGTTGTATCAGGAACCGAGGCAGTATGTCTCACTCTACTGCCTCGGTTATGGCTGGAACCGAGGCAGTAGAGTCTTTTTTTTTTTTTACTCATACGCAAAACTTTCTGCTTCGAGTGTGACCATAACCGAGGTCGTAAGGGGACTTTCTACTTCGGTTTTGACCATAACCGAGGCATATATCTTTTTTTTTTTAAAATCAGGTCTGTTTCTGCAACATTCCCAACCACAGAAACAGACCTGCATATATTTTTATAGCCAGAACAGTCCAGAATAATGCAGAAACGTATATTTTAAATGAAAATTATATTAAAAGATAAATATATTGAATGGAATCATAGGTTATACTTCTTAGAAGCATAAATCAAAGCAATGTAATCATAAATCAAGTTTCAAGCATAAATCAATGCAATGTACAAAGTTAAACTTATAATAATGTAGAAAAGCATAAAGCAACTTAGAAACATAAACTTAGAACTTACTATATCCTAATATCTACTACATACTATTATATAAATGAATTACATATTTAGCAAGTGTTTTCCTCATAAGTTGAATTGACTTCTCTGGAATTGGAGCAGTCCTATTAAATTTCTGCATAAAACACAGTGATTTCAATTAGTGTATATGAAATCCAAACTATAGAGAACATAAAATTCAAACCTAAATATTACCGTTTCCCATCCACTGGTGTAATGTGCACGAATGATGGTCATCATCCAAAACATAACGTAGTAACCACATTCATATGACCCCATTTGTCTATTACACTACAATATATCATCATAATATTATAAAATGTTAAGTAACATCATTTGAATGGAACCAAATGTAACAAAGTATGGACTAAAATACCAAACCTTAAGGGCAACCCATGCAAGATTTTTAGCTGTAGCAGTAGATCTCCCAGATAACATCATTTGTGTTGCAAGGGAACTATTAAAAAAAATTCCTTTAGCATACATTTATATAACAAAAAAGTCGAAACATTGAGATTCTTACCAATCTACTACATGTCTAAGAGGGCTGGGAGGAGACTTCTGCAATGAACAAAACCAGACAGCAGTGTTCTCCGGTATGGAGATCACAAGTAGCTGCCAATGACACCTGAAATTGGTAATAAGTTATGAATCATATACCAAAATAAATAAATGAATGTGTTGAAGTTAACAAACTTCACTTACCCATGTATATAAGGGAGAAAATATATCTCCTTCCACATTCCAAAGCAGGTGGTGATGTATGTTTGGATATCATCAAATTTATTTCTTTCATGAGTCATAGAGGGGTCAATGAACCCATATACATCGTTGAACCCCTTCTTGTTACAAACATCAAACATATACCTAAAATGAAGAAATAATCTTATATAAGTAAGTTGATAAAATAGAATTATACAAAAAAGTTTTCATAAACTTACATCATCCACAACTGAATGAGTGTAATATAAATTTCTTCTCTACCCGATGCAAGCTCCCTAACATCTTGATGATGCAAGTACAATGGGATCTGAGCTTCTCTTCCAAATGTAGTGGAATCCCAGTGTACATTCATCGGCACATCTGAAATGATTTTAGCAAGCTCGTCTAACGCACCAAGAGGGTCATCCTCAGATAAATGAGTCTTCTTCGGTGTAGGACTTCCCTCTTGACCTATTTGCTGTTAAATGCAAAAATGGTTATGTTATAACGTCAATTATAAGTAATTATTAAAATTGAGAAGTATATAGTACGAGTGTTTACCGGGGGATTAGATACATCACCAACCAAATATCTAGGCCAGGCGACAAAGGACTTAAATGCTTCTTCCACAGTGAAGAACTCATCTGTAGGCACAAGAAGAACGGGATCCGCTATGACAACTTCATCCACCGTGACCTTGAACTCATCTTCTGAAAGTTGTACACCATGCACTACAGTGGCTCTCTCGTAAACTGTACCACGAGCCACTAGCATGGTCCCAATATCAGAAAGAATATATAACTGACATGGACGAGTGTCATCCATGTCGTCCCCTGGGGCACCGACAGCTGAACAACTTCCTTTACCGCTTCTACCTGTCAAATTAAATGTTAGGTTATGCAAAAAGTAAATTAGTAACCAAAAATAAATAAGTTTACCTGTAGGGGGACCATTTTAGCAACTTCATCATACAACTCTGCGCGAACCTTCTTTGTGATCTCCTGCGTCATCTCTTTTCTTATGTCCTCCTTCATCTTTTCGTATGAATATGAACGCGAGGAAGACCCAAAAAACTGTCGTATGCCTATGCCAGTCCCAGCACCACGCACTCGTCCTGGGTGCTCAGGTCGTCCAATAGCTGTGGCAAGAATATCCTGACAACCTTCTTGTGTGAATTGACCTTGGGAGCTCTGCTCAACCAAGGAGTCCTGTCACATAACAAAAGTTCAATATCATTTGAAAGATCTATGTAATATATATAACAAAATTAATGTAAAAATATAAGAAATGACATCTTACAATTCTTTCAGATATTTCTCTGGCAGACTCGGAAGTGTAGGAGCCCGATGGTCTTATACGGGCTAACTTCCACTTGTCGTGCCGAGATGCTGGTGAAGGAGGAGGAGGAGGGTCACCACCTCAGAAAGTGGAAGTCTGCTATCTGACTTCTGCTTCATTATTTTTTCTTCAGCTTCCTATATCCACCACGAGACAGTAGGTGTGGATTTTTATTCTGAGCGCTTATTCCCTGTGCTTTTGACCTTTTTTCCTGTGACAAAATGAAACAATTGTCATGGTAGAGAATTATGAATGATGAATTGAATGATTTTATGCACTTACCTGCCACGCCTCGGATGAACGAAGCTCTACAAACTGACGCCATGTTGCTTCGTCAATTGTGAATATTTGGAACATGGATTTTCATTACTTTTTGGTCCAAATATATATCTAGATCAATTTTGTCTTAAACCCTCGAAATCTTTCTGCAATTGCAGATAAACACTTATTCCTTAAGCTCTCGACGTTTGGCATATCAAATGTTATCTGCAACAAAGAAAGTAATAACCTTATATCAATACAGATTTATCAATATAATGAATATAGAATTTGGAGCAATATTGCTTAACTTACCAATAGATCTTGCCAGATGAGATTTCGATCAGCCTCAGAAACATGGTCAAAGGATGGAGTAAGTATAGAGATACGATCACGTGCTAGTACTCCAAGGTAAGACCTAAATACATCTGCATTTGGGCCAGATGCAACTCCAGTGACCACGTCAATAATGACAGGTGTCCTCTCACCTGCATTTCTTCTAAGTATAAGATGTTGTAGCCTCGTTGCTCCTCTCGTCCGTCTAGAAGTGGTGGGAACTTCATCGCCTGACGAATGAGGTGACTCAGCCATATATCTGTCACAATAAATAAGATGAAATATAAATAAAAACACTTATAAAATAACATATATTATTTAACAAAAGCCATAAATATTTACACAAACATGAAATTCATACATAATCATATGGATTGGTCATATATATATTCCCTCATTGTGATCTTCTCGTATTGCTTGTATATAATCAATTAGAGGGTCGTCATCCAAATTTATTGTCGTTTTAAATGGATGGCTGTCAACGATATGAAGATTACTTAGATTCTCTTCTTTATCTTCAATTTGCCTTTTTCCTTGGAGAGCAACATACCAATGGTCAGACGTAGGATCTTTGACATAAAAAACCTGACTTGCTTGATATGCCATGATGAACGGTTCGTCTCTATAACCAACCTTTCGAAAATCAACAAGTGTCATACCAGATTCATCTATTTTGACACCACTCTTATTGTCTACCCACTTACATTTGAAGAGTGCAACGGAAAACTTAGTGTAATCAACTTCAAATATCTCTTCAATTCTACCATAATATCTCATGGATCCAACTATAGGATTTTGATCTTTGGATGTGGAAAACTGTAGCGACTCAGCTTCTAGACTGACGCCACTATTTTGTAATGTGCTTTTATCATCCAAAGTCTTTGTATAGAATGTGCAATTATTAATTTCGTAGCCTGTACAACATACAACATCAAACTTCAAGCCATTTGCTAACCACAATAACGTCTCAGAGGACCGTGATTCTTTCGAAACTTCAGATTTGAACCAGGACAAGAATGTTCTGTTATGCTCCATTAACTGCCCTTTCTCTGATTGTCGTGGATAGTTGTCCCTTACAACGGCTTTGTGTGCTTCCAAAAATGGGATCACTTCATCTGTGTTGTTTAATATGTACAGATGTGCTTGCATTAATTCTTCACGACTTTTCGTCACCACATTCACACCTCGGATGCTTTTACTTGTAGAATATCTACTTAACCATGATGTCCGAGGGACTCCTATCGGATTTGCTTTAGTCATATACTTAGAGCGAAACTCAATACTTTCTTCAGCAATATATCTTTGGTTTAATGTCTCGGTAGGTCCCTATTTTCGACGTGAATCTCAAATAGGTCCCTTTTCTTTTCGGCGTCTCAATTGGGTCCCCATTTTTGTAAAATTGTAACAATTAGGGGTCTGCCGTCAAATTGGACAAACGGCCGTTTAATTGTTTCTTACGTGGCATGAACAGTGTTTTCAGTAATGACACGTGGCATGATTCCCATCTGACACGTAAGAAACAATTAAACGGCCGTTTGTCCAATTTGACGGCAGACCCCTAATTGTTACAATTTTACAAAAATGGGGACCCAATTGAGACGCCGAAAAGAAAAGGGACCTATTTGAGATTCACGCCGAAAATAGGGACCTACCGAGACATTAAACCTATATCTTTCAATGATCGAACCTTCTGGACGATATTGATTTTTGACATACCCTTTCAAAATCTTCATATAACGCTCAATAGGGTACATCCATCTTAAGCATACTGGTCCACACAACTTTATTTCTCTGACCAAATGAACAAGTAAATGCACCATGATGTCAAAAAAGGATGGAGGGAAAAACATTTCTAGTTGACACAAGATGATGATAATTTTGCTTTGAAGTTCATCTAACTTTGTAGGATCGATGACTTTACTACAAATTGACGAGAAAAATGAGCACAATCGAGTTATGGTCAGCCTAACTTTTTTGGGCAAAATTCCACGAATTGCCACTAGTAACAACTGTTGCATTAAGATGTGGCAATCGTGAGACTTTAGTCCAACAAGCTTTAAGTCCTGCATTGATACTAAGCTCTTGATATTTGAAGAGTATCCTTGTGGTACCTTGATACTCTTTAAACAAAGACAAAAACTTATCTTCTCTTGTTTGGACATTGTGTAACATGCAGGGGCAAATAAGTACGTTTACCAATCTCTCTTGGTGCCAACTCTTCTCGGATCTTCATGTCAACCAAATCCAAACGCGCATTCACTCCATCTTTTGTTTTTCCCTGGATGTTTAGTAGTGTACCAATCAAGCTATCACAGACATTTTTCTCAACATGCATGACATCTATGCAATGTCTAACATCTAACTTCGACCAATATGGAAGATCGAAGAATATTGATTTCTTCTTCCAAGGGGTCGTTACAGAAGACTTCTTCGACATTTTCCCAAATATATGATGTACTCTATTAACTTTCTCAGCAACTTCAAGTCCAGTAAGTGGACTGGGTGCATTGTCTTTCTCTTGTTCTCCATTGAATGCTTTCTTTAACCTTCGATATGGATGATTAGATTGTAAAAATCGCCGATGACGCATATACACTGTCTTCCTTCTGTGTTTTAATTGTTGAGCTGCAGTGTTTTCTTCACATATAGGACATGCTTTATGACCCTTCACACTGTACCTCAAATTACCATAAGCTGGAAGTCATTAATGGTGCAAAATAACATGGCATGCATCATGAAAGTTTCTGAAGCAAAGCATCAAATATTTCAACCCCATCAACCCACAACAACTTCAAGTCTTCAACTAGTGGCCTTAGATAAACATCGATGTCATTTCCAGGCTGCTTTGGACCAGATATCAACATTGACAACATCATGTACTTTCTTTTCATGCACAATCCAGGAGATAAGTTGTAAATTATCAGTATAACGGGCCAACAACTGTGATTGGTACTTAAATTACCAAATGGATTCATTCCATCAGTAGCTAAGCCAAACCTAAGATTTCTACATTCTTCACCAAATTGGGGGAATTCTTGATCAATAATTTTCCATTGCTTTGAATCAGCTGGATGACGAAGCAGCCCATCAGTTGTTCTCTCATCTGCATGCCATCTTAGGTTTTTAGCGTCTTTGGGATTCGCGAACAAACGCTTAAGTCTGGCAACTAGTGGAAGGTACCAAACTACTTTCAAAGCAGAACCATTCTTTTCTGTGTGACCACCATCTTCACCGTTGTTTTTTGACTTGTATCGTGATAACCCACATTTTGGACACTTTATCAAAACTTCATTCTCATTCCTATATAATATGCAATCATTTGGACATGCATGTATCCGTTTATATTCCATACCCATCGGACAAAGAATTTTTTTTGCATCATAATTACGATTGGGTAACGTATTTCCATCTGGCAGCATTTCATTCAACAACGACAACAATTCTGTAAAACTCTTATCACTCCATCCATTGCTCGCCTTTAAATTCATGAGCCTTAACACCGCTGACAATCGTGTGAACTTAGTTGAACCCGCATACAAAGGAGTCTCCGCATCAGTGGACATCGTTTCATACACATGCGCTTGGGCAAAAGCTTCTGCGCCAACATCGCGGATTATGTCCTCTAAGTTGTCTTCTTCTGCTTGATCTTCCATATCCATTGTGGAATCATAAACATTTTCAGTTGGAGAGACAGTTGGAAAGTCTGTTAATTCGCCGTGCCATATCCATGTTGTATAACTTCGTATGAAACCATCACAGATAAGATGTTCCTAATATCAGTTGCGTTCAACTTCCTCCCATTCAAACAGTTCACACAGGGACATCTGAACTTCACTTCATCATCACCACTTGTACTCGCATTATGTTGCGCAAACTCTATAAATTCTTCTACCCCTCTCTCGTACTCAGTGCTGATGCGTGGTAAATTAATCCACCCTCTATCCGTACGCATGTTTACTGAAATTGTTTACACAATTTCAATAATCTTGAATGATCACTTTGATCGTGTTTGTATTCAAGGTGTGACCCTATCCCATTCAAGAAGATTCACTTTTTTTAGTTTATTAAACATATCAATTTTAAACAACATATCTTAAATTTCACGAAATTTTGCCAGCATTTCGCATTGGTCTTCAGGTTACACGAAATGAAAGTGATTATAAATCACAATCAAATATGCACCCGAAGATCAATACAAAACACAACAGTAAATTTTCATGAATTTAAGACATATATATTAAAATTGATATGTTATAATAAACTATAAAAAGTTATTACTCTTCTTAAACTGTCTAGCCGGACAATTCAAGATTCAATACTTATAAATTATTATTACCATCTCCTTTGTATTCATTTTTAAAAAGTACAATTGTTTATAAAAATTTGGAGATAGTAAATAATTTCTGTATTGAATCTCAAACGGGAATCTAAGGCTAATTAAAAACAAGAATATTTCCAAACAAACAAATAATTATATATGCTACATACAACATCAAATAAAAGCAAAGGGCTATTAAAATCAACACAGACAAATATCAATCAAATACTATTAAAAGCAACTATGAAATGTTTTTCATAACTATTAAAATTTTAAATTCAGTTACGAGTTAATTTAGAGTTTTTCATATTATAAATTGCATTACCCCATTTAAATAGTAAAATTCTCATATCTTTTATTCTCTTGATAATGTGCATTTTCGTTCCAACCTCTTAAATTAACCTGCTACTTCTTTACCTAATTTTCTTAACCACTTACCACTCTCAGAGTAGTTTTTTTATTTAATTATAATTAGAAGTAATTAGAATGACTCATATAAGTGAATTGGTAAATATAACTTTTAAGACTTAAAAGTATTTTTTTCCTTATATGTTATTTAATTTATTTTTATTTAATGTTAAATTTTTAATTCATATTTTTATTTTTGTAAATTCTAAATAGTATATTCAGAATATCTGCATAGGGAATTTTAATGTAATAGGGTATTTTTCTTCTATATCCGCATATTCCATTTTCGTCCAATATGGTTCTATTTTTTAAAATTGTACAGAGTAAGTCCCGTTTTGTTTCATTTTTTGTGAATTATGTGATAGTTGGCATGTGAGGTTCTCAAGCAATATTCCAAGTTCCACATGCGAGACACCCTAAAATGGTTGCAGAAATGGGGCTCTTGATTTAAAAGGAAATGGTGAGAAGAAAAAACAGAAGAATATTCAATTTTTCTCTATCCGGTTTCTCACTGTATATGATTTGCCTACTACATTTTGTATTATTTTCCAAAACAGAAGGATATCTCATACACAAAAGAGAATAACAAAGAATACAAATTTCAAAGTTTATCATTTTTGTCTTGACAGCAAAGGCAGGTAAAAAAACACAAAAAACAAAGGAAAGATATCATCAGCTTCCACCACCAAACAAAAAACACTTGACGCTGTTCCAAGTTTGGGTCCCATTTCGTGAATCGTCAGCTTCCACCACCCAACGTACACGCCAAGAACAACATCCACAACAGAGATACTACCACCACTATCTCGATACAATAAGAAATAAGCCAAGCATGGATCGAAAATCTGGTGCATTAATTACAGAATTACTAATTCCTTTCTTCATTCAAACAATCAAGGGGAAAATTAATTCCAATCAAGGGAAAAAATCAGGGAAAAAAACCAATATCAATGACCACAGACATTCCTTTCTTCATTCAAACAAATATCAATCACCACAGACAAATGAAATTGTAAAGAACTTACCGTGGCGGCAAACAACGGCAGCAAAGGTAGTGGAGCGACGGTGGAAAGGCGGGAACGATGGCAGAAGCAACGCTTGGAGAGAATACTCCTACTGTTCGCGAGAGAAATAGAGCCACCCAACTTGGACAGCGCTTCGCCGGAGACAATGGAGGTGAAGGAGCGGGTGGAACTGTAGCGGCACGGCGATGGATGCACGGAGAAGACAACAAAGGCCACCCGCGACAAAAATCGAAACCAAGGCTTGCAGCAGTTCGCTTTTGGTCTTTGGTCGGAGAGAAATCGAAACCGCATTCGAGGTTTGCGCTGGTCGAAGAGAAAGAAGGGCTGGTGGAAGAGAAACTCTCTGAAACGAGGGTGGAAGACAAAGCACAGTAACTGGCGTTTGGAAAAATAAAGAAAACACTATTACCTCGGTTGCACAGAAACCCGAAGCCGTATGCAAGCTACTAACACGGTTCTACACAAACCCGATGCCTAAACATCTTTAAAAAAATTCAAAATAATTGTATATGCCTCGGTTTCATTCACAACCGAGGTCGTATCGCTTTTCCGCACCGGCTCCAAACTAACCGAAGTCGTATCAGAGGCTTTTATGCCTCGGTTTCCATGTAGACCGAAGCATATACACTTTAGACACCGGTTCTGCAAAAGACCGAGGCGGTATCCCTTGGTCAGTCTGACTCCAGACAACAGCAGAGAGCAGCAGAGATCAGCAGCGATAGCAGGTGAGTTGCAGAGGGTTTTATGCCTCGGTTTTTTTCATAACCGAGGTAGTATCGTGTATAGGCACCGGGTCTTCCAAAACCGAGGCATATTAGATGCGTTCTAAGATCGTTTTTTTACTAGTGCGTGATTATTGATTATTTTGTTGAGTTGTTTTGGTTAAATCTCAATTATCAATTTGTCCACTGTTAGATCAAGTTAGAGTTTTAATATGTGGTTCTAACACATATTTATTCACTTTTACCATTGTGATTGTTAATTTGATTTCTGTATTTAGACAAATTAATTTTTCATTTTTAGGGAGATAACAAAATTCTATTTCTATTTTTGAGTTATATGTGTAAATATTTATTTCCTATTTTTTTAATCTTTAGATCAGAGTTGAATTTTGATATATAGATTCATAATTCTTCACTCTCATAGTTGGGATTATCAATTAGAGATGTGTAATATAAATTTTCTCATTTTTTAGGCATTGGACATTTATTTTTGTTTATGACCTATTTTGATAAAATGATTATTTCACCTTAAGTAACTATCAAACTGAGTTGAAAGTTTAACGGTTGGTCATAGACATATATAGTTATTTACTTTGACCAATTGTATCATTAGAAATTTGTAGTTATAACATTAGTTTTTGTAATATTCTCATCACTTAGGCCTTGTTCACTTGAGTGGATTTGAGGGAGAGTAATTGAGGGGATTTGAGAGGATTTGAAAATAATTTTTTTTGTTGATTATTTGAGTGAATTTGGAGATAAATGAGATTGGATTTGGAAGTAAATTTTTTTAATCTGTCACGTCAATCAAATTCTACACTAATTCTTACAAATTTTACTTCCAAATTCATTCTCAGTTACCTCCAAATTGACTCAAATAAACAACAAAAAAATTTATTTTCAAATCCTCTCAAATCCCCTCAATTACTCTCCCTCAAATCCACTCAAGTGAACAAGGCCTTAAGTAGTTAATAATATTGACCTCCATTGCGTATTTTGTGCATAATATTTTTCATTATAACCCAATTAAGTTAATTATTTTTTCATTAAATTCTTGATTCAATTATAGTAATTGGTTATACAAAGTATATAACCATTAAAACAGAGAAAATTATGCATAATTTGTTATATAAGTGAAATAATCTATTAAAGATAATTAATGGATGACTAATATAGACAAGTGTAGAAATAATGGATTACATAAGTTGGTTAATTGATTAAAATAGAGAAATAGTCTAATCCATTATATAAATAGTCTAATATGTTAAGATTGTTCAATGAATCATTAATAGGTTTAAGTGTTTAAATAATCAGTTATACACATAGGATAATTTGTTAAAACGAAGAAAAAACATAATTGATTATGCAATTTACATAATTGATTATAATACGACAGGATTTGAAAATCCTATATATATGTGACTTGAAACCTGTTTCAAGAGAGTTATCATTTTCAAATATTAACATTTTCATTGACTTGTGATTACAAGTGCTTTCAAGAAGAGTTCTTGGAGAATCTACACTACATTTGTTTTACCCATCAAGATTCTATCAAGAAAGTGTGCTACAGCTGTTCTAATTTTATCTGCACTAAGAGGAGCGTGACTTAAAGATCAGGTTCTTCATAGACAATATTTGTTTTGGTTTCCTGTGCGGGTTTGCTTGGGGTTAAGGGCTATGAGTGCTCTTGTGTTGTAAGAGATTGATGAGTGCTTATCTCTTTGGTATCTCTTGGGTTGCTAGCTATATTGATTTTGAGTGGTGAGAAAAGTGCATTGAGAGGGTTATCTTTGTATTTTTGTAAACTCAATCAATTATAGTGGAATCCCTTCAACTCAGGTTGTTGAAGAAGGAATGGATGTAGGCTTGTGATAGCCAAACCAGTATAGATTGTTTGTGTTGATCTTTCTATACTCTTTCTCTCTTGTTGATTCATTATCTTTTGTTTATTGATTTCAAGAAAGCAAAGAACTCATAAATATTTTAAAAAGATCATTTTAAAAGGATTAATCCAATTCATTCCCCCTCTTGGCTTGAGATACAAGGCATGTTTTATCTTACAAAAACTAAACTAAATTATATTGTATCTAGTTTAAAGGAGGGATTGTTAACAATTTTAATGTTAAGTTAGTTTCTATTTCAATTAAATCTATTTTTTTTATGTTCAAATGAAGTTGTCAGATGTTGACCTATTATTTAGGGATATGATGCTAAAATCTAGCCCATGATTTTAGGAAACCAACCACGACAAATGGCTTGTTTAGTGTTTTAACTTTCTTAATGTAAAAGGTCTCAACCGAACGATTAAGAGGGTCGTACAAACCACTGCATTGTTTGATCTGTTCGGTATAGCGGGTTGTGGCTTTCTTGAGCCATCCTTTTATGTGTCTTTGACCGATCGGTATGGATACACCGGTCGGTCTTGTTAGAAATATGGAGGCTTGTTTCTCAACACTAAGAGGGGAGGGAGGGGGGTGAATTGGTGTTTTATAAAAACTTAAACTTTTCAAATATTTTTGAGAAATTAGAATGATCTTTAAACTTTCTTGTGTTGTAAGTAAATACGCATGCAAAGAAAGTAAAGAGATAAGGAAAGAAAATCAAACCCAAGATTTTTATCCTTGTTCAGCCTCAATGCCTACATCTGGTCACTCTCCTAATCAACCTTAGATTGGAGAGTATTTCACTATAATGATCAGAGTATTACAACAAAGGTTTTACAGAGCTCTCTTAAATATAAACTCTTTTCCAACTCTCAATCAAATATAGAAACAAAATACACCTGCACACACAGAACCACTTGTCCTTGTTGCAGAAACTTTTTGAGAATCCCCTCTTAACGTCCAAGATCTCCTCACTCTTCTTCCTGACACGCATGTCCAAGGAAACATCAAATCAAAGATTGCAGAAACTTCTTCTGATCAAACCAGATACACTTGTAGAAGTGTTAATGTGATCAACCAATGCAGTCCATGAAAATGCCTCTCAAGAATGCCTCAAGATTCTTCAAATTCTTCACGTTCTTGATTCTTGGAGTGTATGTGCAACCTGTAAAAAGATTTCTCATAGAGAATATCAGAGATGATAATTTACAATTGATCAAAAGTCCTTGTATTGCAAGTAATGTGTCAATATATAGTTTTTATCAATTCAGACTCAAAACAATCGATTACGTTACTTATGTAATCGGTTACATTAAAATAAATGTAACAACATTACAACAAACTCAGCTCTTAATTGAATGCTCAATTAATGTAATCGATTTGCAATTAATGTTGATCAAACATATTTAAAAATATGACCGTTAAAGTAGTTAGGACTAGCATGAATTTAGTTTTCAAAAGAATAATTAACTTAATTGATTACGTAAAATGTGTAATTGATTAAGCTTAACACTTAAACACATTTTGAAAACTTTTCTCCTTCAAAATTCATCACAACACTTTTGGAAAAGATATGTGCAAAGACATGAGTTTTAATCGATTTAACAACTAATCTAATCGATTCAAATTTGCTATTTTTCCACAATTTAAAACATAAGCTGTCTGATGAACTTAATTAAGTACAATACGTTGCAATCGATAAATTCATACAGATATGCTTTTGTGCTTGTAATCCACATCCACACATTAACACAATATGCATACAAACATATAAACATTTCATGATCAGTAGTATGCAGAATCATCAGTATGTTCACATATGTATTAATCATAATTAGCATGTACATATACACATATGTACCAATTAATGTAAACATATTTCTTGTTGTTTCATGACAACATCCATGTGTTGTTACTGTCAATGTGTTGTCATCATAAAAAACAAACTCATCAGGGAGTGGGTTCAACACTCACATTGCTCCCCCTATCAATAGGTCTGTATGGTACAATTTTGTTTGTCTTGTGTTGGATGTATGTGTTTTAGAGTTCATAATGGAGGTTGGAGGCACGTGCAAAGCAGTCAACAGTTGGAGAATGGTTTAGAGTTCGTTGAAAAATAAGAGCGTGAAGCTTCCAAGTTTGTTTTTAGTTCATTCCCCTTTCCCCCTTTCTTTCTGTCGCAACCGGAATCGCGACGGGATGACGATCCAAAAAGAAAATCGGGGCAAGTGGACCCCAAACTATGAAGGGCCGTTTGTGGTGAAGAAAGCATTCTCTGGTGGGGCACTAATTCTCACAAGGATGGATGGGGAGGAATTACCGTTACCGGTTAATTCTGATGCGGTCAAAAAGTTCTATGTATGATGATTCCATGATAGGGGTTGCCGTTAGCGAATATTAACATTGCCTTTTAAATTGTTGTAATCTGTGTTATTTCATTCAATAAATACCGCATATTAATTTTTGTTCATACTTTCTGAAATTATTGCATGTCGCGCTGAGCTGTTTAGGTAAATAAAGAGGAATGAAAACGAAAATAATTGAACGAATGTCAATAAAAGCATCATGGGTATTCAGTCGGCTTAGCTCGGTCCTGGTGGGTGTCGTAAAAAAAAATAATAATAATAATAAAAAAAAATAAAAAAGGAGAGCAAAAGAAAAGACACATGTTGAATTCGTTGTCAATGAGGTTGTCAAGGGCATAGTGTTTTCGAAAAGCAAAAGCAAAATAAATTTTGAAAATACCAAAGTTGGGTCTTCTCCTGATGCAAGGTTTCGGGGTAACCATCGTTCTTTTCCGGCTAGAGCATCTGCATTCATACTACTTGAACCCTCAACCTTTTCGTTTCCCATTAAAACAAAGGATTGTCATGAATACAATACTGGGGCAGTGTTCATCATGGTACACATCCCCAACGATCTGTTGATTGGGAGATAAAAAATAAATAATAAAAAAAAAAAGAAAGAAGTGAAAGAAAAAATAATGAAGTCGATGTGTCAACCACTACCGAGTTTTATTCCAGGGCTAAAGTCGTGAGAAAGTAAGGTAAGCAAAGATTCAGAGTGACGTGTGGCCATTTTTTTCTTTATCCAAACGTTAAAAGAAGTTTATCCAATTGCACCCCTTTTGAGCCATAAATTATAATTGTTTTCATCACCCTCGACAAGAATCATTAGCACATCGATGTCAACCTAAAGGGTACATCAAGGGCATCCAAAATCAAGGAGGGGATTTCTGAAAAAAAGAGAAAAGAGAAAAAGAAATAAAAATATATAAAGTCTCAAAGAAGTACACAACAGAGACAACGAAGCAAGCGACCCAAAAGGGGAAGAAAAGAAAGAAAAAAACAGCAATGAAAATAAAAGGATGCCCGAAGTTTCAAATCTTTAGGGATAGTTGACTCGACACCTGCAAATGATTCTTGTTGAAACAATTTAACCGTCAAACACTTATTTGAGCCTTCATTATCCATTTCTTTCAAAACCCTTTGACCTTTGGCCACGGTACAAGCCATAAAAGTCCGCGCTGACTGAAGACTGTTTGTCCTAATCTTTCTCACGAATTTAACCCTGAAACGAAATGATGTGGTGAATGACACAATCACTCAAAAGAAAAGAAAAAAAGAAGGAAAGAAAATAAAAACATCGAAAAAAAGAGAAAAGACAAAAAATGTGAAGTCTCCCCGTCAATCAAGAATCGCCAAATTGGGGCAATCCTTCCTACCCGAACCTTTCCCCCTCTCCAAATCAAGTTTACTATACGCAACAAAGTTGGGGCAGCCCTTGCGGGCCATGCATGTGTAGATACTAACAACACCTCCCAAAGTAAGAAAAATTCAAATGCTAACGTTACCCACAGGTAATCATTCAACCATCTACCTCTCATACTCATCTCCCGCACCTTTTCAGGTTCAAGCTAGTGCTAGAGGGAATTTGAACCCCTAGTTACGTTCTCTTCCTTTCATCAAAGAACCCACTGCTTCTTGACATTATTTTGATTGAATGCATTTCGATCGTACATCGCGTTTGACGTCAACATTGACAACGGATTCCAAGCATAGAATTCCCCAAAAAAAAAAAAAAGGTGTAAGAAAGAGAAAGCGAGAGCAAAAGAAGGGAACGAAACCAATGGCTCATATGCATTCATGCACCATCATAACATAACATCATTTCATAGAAAGCAAAGAAAACTGTTCAAAAATCCGTAAAGGGAAAATGAAGTGGTGAAAAAGGTTAGAAGACCTTTATATCTAAATCTCTCTAATGTTTTGCTCAGTATTTACCAATGTTTCTTCAAAAAAGATCTGAATCCAAGAGTTTCTTCTACGATATCACACCTCAAGGCCCTCGTCGAGCCTATTGATCCTCATTTCATTCATCCATAGGGTTTGTACACCCTCCACGAGGTTAGTACACCTCACATCATTCATCCACAGGGTTTGTACACCCTCCACGAGGTTAGTACACCTCATATCATTCATCCATAGGGTTAGTACACCTCATATCATTCATCCACAGGGTTTGTACACCCTCCACGAGGTTAGTACACCTCATATCATTCATCCATAAGGGTTTGTACGCCCTCCACGAGGTTAGTACACCTCATATCATTCGTCCATAGGGTTTGTGCACCATCCACAGGGTTTGTACACCCTCCATAGGGTTAGTACACCTCATATCATTCATCCATAGGGTTTGTACACCCTCCACGAGGTTAGCACACCTCACATCACTCGTTCAGGGTTTGTACACCCTCCACGAGGTTTGTACACCTCGTTCCCCTCAAGCACGGTTTTGGTTCAGCGTTTCAAGCCCAGTCTTGTCTGGCGCCTCTAGTTTTTCTGTGTTTTTGGGCCCTCTGCTCGGCAATGGTCAAATCCAATTTTTGTTGTACTATCGACCCTCTGCTAGGCAATGGTCGAATCCAAGTGTTCGTTTTTATCTTATTGACCCTCTGCTCGGCAATGGTCAAATTCAGCTTTTCGTTTTGTACTACTGGCCCTCTGCTAGGCAATGGTCGAATCCAAGTTTTCGTTTTTATGTTGTTGACCATCTACTCGGCAATGGTCAAATTCAGCTTGTTGTTCTGTGTTATCGGCCCTCTGCTAAGCAATGGTTGAGTCTAGATTTTTGTTTTTTTTGTGCTACCGACACTCTGCTTGGCAGTGGTCGTCTTCTTTCATCGCAATCTTCTTTTGTGGACTTGGTTAATCTTATGTCTTGTATTCATCCTCATTCATTTCGTTTCCTTAGAAGATCCAGACGAAATTAGTATTTCTATCTTTAGCTATCTTTTACTATATAATATGAAAACATCACTTTGTCATATTATCTAGTAAAATATAAGTAAAGAGAGGCAGCTGTCAATACCAAATTTCGTCCGGATTGTTTTTTTTTGCTTTTACTGTAGTTTATGTTCCTATTTTTATTTTTATTTTTATTTTTACTGTTTTACTTTATTTTTGCTTTTATCCCTTTATTTTTATTTTATTTTTATTGATTTACTTATTTTATGACTTTTTTTTATTATTTATTTATTATGTTCTTATATTATTTTTATCTTTATTTTTTTTTATTTCTCACTTTACTTATTCTTTTTCTTTTCTTCTCTTTTATTTTTATTATTATTTTATTTTATTTTTATTTTTATTTTTGTTTGTTTTTAGTTTTATTCCGTTTATATTCTATTTTGTTCTAATATTATATAACAAAAAAAAAACAAGAAGAAAAAGGCATTTTTGTCTTTTAGTAAAATGAAAAAGAAAAAAAAAGAGGAGAAAGGAATGTTTGGGGTTAGGAGACAGGGTACGGGGTGTGCGTGTTGGAAGGGAAGAGCAGAAAACCGTGGCTGCGAGTGGCGGGGGTGGCAGAAACATTTTGGTTTTTACGTACGAAATCAGTACAAGATTTTGGGGCACACAGAGAATTGGCAAAAAGAAAAAAACGCACTCAGAGAGAGCAGAGAGGGAGCAGAGAGGGAGGCTGTTATTTTCCGGAGACAAAAAAAAAAGCAATAACTGAGGGAGGCTTCTTCATCTTGAAGCATTGTCCACTGCTGAGGAGGAAGACTCCATTTTACACGAGGAAGAAAAGGAGGAAGCCAGTCAAAAAGAAGGAGAATCCATTCGAGATACAAGTTTAACCAAGAACGAACCAAGCTCCAGCAGGTAAACTGCCTTGCACCTCTGGGTTGATTACTGCATTCAATATCTCGGCTTTTGCTTGTTAGGTTGTGTGGGTCGTATATGATTGTTTTGTGTGTTGCATAAGATTGTTGTGTGAATACATGTTCTGGTCTGCAACCTTTTGCCGTCCCATAATACTGCAACATCCATTCTCTATTCCTTTGTCTTCAACTGTCATTCATCCCCAATGACCCCCACCACTCCTCACGGCTGGAGCACAATCCAACACTCACCTACAACAAAAAGCAACAGGAAGTGGGAACAACATGAGGGCACGATGAAGGGAAGAATTAGGAAACCGGAGCTTCATCACGTAGCACCTGTTCACAAGAGCTTCATTATCACTATCGTCCCCCATCATTTTCAACCAAGGCCCTTCGAATCTCCATCACAGCCACCACCACCATTGTCATCAACCTCGCCAGATCCTTCAACCTCCACTGTCAAACAGCCTCCATCCCAGCCACCATCAGCTTCTTCTCTCGTCACCACGAAACCCCATTCACCTTCACCATCAATCAACTCAAACACTACCGAGACACCCTTTCGTGTCATCACTAAACTTGTTGTTGTCAGCGTGTTGCTGTAAAACTCAACACCACCGTGAAAACCCACAACCTTCACGCTTCCACTTCAAACTTCCACCATCTTCATATTCATCTTCATCATCTTCAACTCCGCCATCCACTATACCTCCGACGTCTGCCCATCACCCTGTGAACCCGTCATCCTCCTTCACGCCATCATCGTCGCTCCCCACTTCATCATCTTCATCTCCGAATCAGCCTTCACCTTCGTCATCATCGAACAACATCCACACACATAGCCCATTGTACAGTCAAGAAAACAACAAGAGGAAAGAGAGGAGGGGTTGGAACGAGTGCTGGTGGCGTCTTGATTCGAGGCGGCCGGGATCGCAAGCGGCGATTGATGGAGGGGTATGGTGCTTCTCTCTCGCAGGAAGAAGATGGGAAAGGAGAGAACTTGGGGCGGCTCCTTTGGTCTCTTTCATTTTTTCGAATGAGTGAGAATGGGAGGAAAGGGGCAGAACCCCTAGTGTTTCAGCTGGGAAGAAGGTCTTGGGCCTAGGTTCAGACCGTTTCTCCTCTGCCACCCCCATTTCTTCTGACCGTTTCTCCTCTGTCACCCCCATTTCTTCTAAGTCGAGCCCCTTTTTCCACTTGGGCTTTGGCCCAATCTGTTATCGGAATTTAATTTGGTTTGCAGCCCCTTGTTTCGTTTTCACACCCCTTCTCCCACTTGGGCTTAGGCCCAATCCGTGTATGAAAGGAAAAATAGCTTAGACACCCCTTTCTCTTATTTAAGCACCTCCACACCTTTTGTTATTTACTTATCATTATTTATTTATTTATCTTTTATTTTTATTTTTTATCTTTCCTTTGGTTTCCATTCTAAATATTTATCTACCTTTTTAAATACTTTTATAAACAATAAAAATAATAATAAAAATATTTAAAAGGTTTAGGCACATGTGTGATCGCACGCATCGTCCTTGTGCTAAAACCTTTTCTTCTTCTCAAATAATAATAAAAATATTTAAAAGGTTTAGGCACATGTGTGATCGCACGCATCGTCCTTGTGCTAAAAACCTTTTCTTTCTTAAATAAAATTACAAAAAATATATTTGAAGGTTTATGCACATGTGCGATCGCACGCATCGTCCTTATGCTAAAACCTTTTCCTTTCTTAAATAAAATTACAAAATATATTTTAAAGGTTTAGGCACATGTGTGATCGCACGCATCGTCCTTGTGCTAAAAACCTTTTCCTTTCTTAAATAAAATTACAAAATAATTTTAAAGGTTTAGGCACATGTGTGATCGCACGCATCGTCCTTGTGCTAAAAACCTTTTCCTTTTCTTAAGTAAAATTACAAAAATATATTTTAAAGGTTAAGGCACATGTGTGATCGCACGCATCGTCCTTGTGCTAAAAACCTTTTCTCTTTATTATAAAAATACAAAAACAAGAAATCTACAAAAAAAAAAAATATCTAACAATTTCAAACAACAAACAATGCTACCAGAACTACGTGATCCTTGATTCTCCATCAAAGTGGAGATACGTAGGAGCAAGGCTAGCCTTGTCAGGTTCACTTTCCCAAAAATCCAAAATCATTTCCAAACTCTTTCAATCAATTCTCAAACAAATTTCTCAAACATTTTCAAAAGAACTACGTAACCCTGATTTCTCATTTTGAATGAGAATACGTAGGAGCAAGGTCAATCCTTGTCGGGCCCAGAAAACTAAAAAATATGTTTTGTTTATTTTAGAATTTTATTTTAGGGGATAGTCAAACATTTTGAAAATCACATCATATTCGTGCATTTAGTTAAAGGTACTGCCTTAGGGCAGGCGTTGTGGGGTGCTAACACCTTCCCCACGCGTAACCGACTCCCGAACCCAATCTGGTTTTCGTGGACCGTGCTTTATCGTTTTATGGTTTTTCCGTAGTTTCCCATAATAAACTATGGTGGCGACTCCAAATCTCTTTTCAAAACCATGAGTTTCTTTTTGGATCGTCGTCCCGTCGCGATTCCGGTTGCGACAGATGGCGACTCCGCTGGGGACGTCGAGAGTCAGGCCATTTAATTAGATGCGCGAATTTGACATGATTTTTCTTTGTGTTTTCTTCCCCGTTTTTTTCTTTATTGTGTTTGATAGTTGGAATAACTGCATGTGAATTGTTGAATATGGAACCCTAGGGTAGAAAACATGTTTATATCTGCCTGGGAATTTTTCTGGTTGTTTTGCAGGTGAGGGTTTGGGTATGCATTGCATTCTCCCTTCACACACACACTTTGTGCATATCATGAGTGGGGCCCTATACCCGGGTCTGAGCGTAACTTAGAATTAGAGGAGTTGTGTAGCGGTGTCATTCTGGGATGTACTTCCTGTCTGGCTATCGTGAGAACTCCAGCTAGAGTTTGTTCTCTTCACTTGTGTCTCCTCATCTAGTTGATTACTCGACTGTTGTGGAGATGCTATGAAGGGGGCCATAGCTCTAGTGACCATTGACCTCTAGGTTCAGGAGACCATCCTTGTGAATTGCATATACTTGACCTCGAATCCAAGCCATTGAACCTTTATTAGGGCACAAAGGGAGAAACGTGTATTCTTGTAATCCTCACGCTGTTCGTTCTCTTTCGAAAATTATGTTATTGCATTTTCATGCCATGCATGCATTTGATTCATCGTGTTGTTTTATTATCATGCATCATATTCATGCATCATTTAGTAACATGTTGGTTTTAGGGGAAATCACAGGTATACACTTGACTTCACACGAGATGGATGTTGACACCAGATCTGATGCTACACTGCATACCAACTCCGCCATTTTAAGAAAGAAGTCTAGCCTAAGGACACATGTTGGAAATTTGACCGGGTTGATAAATTTAGGCCGAAGACTCAAGACCATACAGAGAGAAGCCTTCGGGAGGAAATATGGGAATTTGTTGAGTTTAATGGAGGTGAAAGTACAGTTGCCCGCTATTACAGCTCTAGCTCAGTATTATGATTCTCCCCTGAGATGTTTTACCTTCCAGGACTTCCAGCTGGCGCCAACTGTAGAAGAATTTGAGCATATTCTGGGCTTGCCATTAGAGGGTACCAAGCCATATCAGCACTTGGAGCATCATGCCTCTGTTTCTACCCTTGCTGTTATAATGAAATTACAGCCCAATGAATTGGAGAACCGGTTGATAACGAGACATCAAATTCGGGGGCTGACACAAGGTTACCTTGAACAATATTTGCACGACCTGGGCGATAGGGAAGAATGGGAGACCTTCATGGATGTACTAGCCCTCACTGTGTTTGGCATTGTCCTGTTTCCCAAGCTGGAAGACTTTGTAGATTACACTGCTATTGATGTCTTCGTGGCAAAAAAGACGAGATCAGAAAACCCCGTAACAGCAGTCCTCGCAGATGTGTATGGGACTATGAGTTTTTGCCAGGAGAGAAAAGGGAAGAGGATTCTTTGTTGTTTGCCGGCGTTATATGCGTGGATGACGGCACGAGTATTTAAGGGGGTAGTCGATGTTAGAAGTTCACCTGAGAATCTGTCGCATCAAGGAGGTAATGGGTGGGCTCTTTTCTTTGCCGGTTTGAGAGAGGGAAACGTAAAATGGCGCCTTCCTTGGCTTGAGACTAAACCATCTATCCAACATTGTGGCAACTTCCCTAACATACCTCTCATAGGCGCTAGGTATTGTATTAACTACAACCCTATTTTGGTCCAAAGACAGTTCGGATATCCTATGAAGGGAGCGCCTTCACCAGATTATCTCACAGCCTTCTTCATCTACTATGAGGACGGACATTGTACTGAAATGTTGAGGAGAGTCAGAAGTGCCTGGGAAAATGTGGTGCGAGCAGAGAAGGACCTGAGGAGTGGAGTGATGGATAGCAGGGTTAGTTATCATACCTGGATTCTGGAGAGGGTAAGAGAAGTCAAGTTGCCTTTCAAGCCCATCAATGATCAATCGGCGAGTGAAGGAACATCCCAAGCCCCAGAAAGTGAAGAGGTGAAACAGCTGAAGGTGAGGTGGAGAAATTGAGGGTGAGGAATGCTAGGTTGGAAAATGAATTACAGAAAGCTCGCAATGATTTTGTGGATATGAGGAATGATAACGAAGAAAAGTCACGGGCTTATGAAAACATTGTCAAAAGCCAGAAGGCAGAGAGAGATTATACATTCCGAGTAAAACAGGATCTTGCGGCCGCAAGTAAGGAGTTATCCATGAGGGTGAATGAGAAGAATGTGGCTCTAGAAGAGGGCAGACAGTGGAAACAACTCTATGAAGAAGCCAAGAGGGATAAAAGGGAAGCCCTAAAAAGACTAAGGGAAGCGCAAGTCCAAGTACAAGAATCGGGGCATCAAATGAAGGAAATGGCTACATCATTTGAAGCGGAGTTGAATCAGGAGCGCTGGAAGCTGGCAGAGGCTGAAGGGGAATATCGAGCCATGTTAAAGCAGATGGAGGATTACATCGAGGAGCAGGAGGAGCGATGGAGGTCGATGGAATTTGAAGAAAGGCATCAGGCCTTGATAAAGCGAATGAAAGAGCACATCGCAGAGCAAGAAACGGCCGTAAAGCATTGGAAGGAAAGCTTCTCTCAGTTGGCTGCTTTGGCAAATGGGGCAATTGAAGACATCCCCAGAATGGTGTCGGAAGCTGAAGCGAGTACCCACTTTTATAGCCCACCAGTAGAGATAGAGCTTTTTATTAATCACTGTAAACGTTGATAGACGAGATGAAATCCCTCATCACTCGGGATAGGAATTGATGTATTTAGAGATCTTTATGATTTGTTTCCTTAAGAAATGTAATGAACTTGTTTCCCTTTAAATGAAAGGTGTGGGATGTTGTTTAGCATCTGCTTGTGTTAATTTCCATCAGTGATGTCATTACAATCTTGTGATTTCCCCCTATTACTAGCATGCATCATCTTTTCTTTTGTTCAGCATGTTTCATTTCCATCTAATTAATTAAAATAATAAAGCAGTACGCGTGAGAAAAAACGACGACCAAATTTCCACGACATCCCTACCGGACCCGGGCAAACTCAAAAGCCATGGCAAGCTGGGAGGAGTCACAGAGTCTCTCAAAACGGATGTTGGCCAGTTGAAGGACCAGATCGGCCAGATCTTGGCGACGCTTGAATCCATGAAGACTGCTGGAGAGTCTTCATCTACGCATGTTGGGGGGAATGCTCACCCTTATCCCCAATGTTCAACGCTGCGAGCCAATCTGTTCCTTTCCCACTGTATGGTTTACCTCCGGGTTACGCTCCTCCTGTAGGAGAGTACTCAGAAGCTGAGCACGCTTCATTCTCGTTCCCCGCGACTGTCAATATACCACCAACCACGGCACTCAGGGACCTGTCTTAGTGTCGGCTCCCATGGTGGGCACGGGAATGAATGAGACCAACACACTGATGGAATTCGGGTGACCCCAGTACCGCTGTGGTTGCTAGGGAGGATTTTCAGCCGAAGCTGCACACACGCCACGGTGGTTGGGGGATTCGGTAGCCTCGTTGGAGCTACGGGTAGGTTGGAAAGTCTGGAGGCGAGGTTGAGAGCTGTTGAGGGAGTTGAGAGCTACGGGTTTGGAGATGCGGCCAGATTGAGTTTGGTTCCGGGCTTGAAAATCCCGCCTAAGTTCAAGGCGCCGGAGTTTGAAAAATATAGGGGTAACACTTGCCCTAAAAGCCATGTGACCATGTACTGCAGAAAGATGGCTGCGTATGCTCATGATGAGCAGCTACTCATCCACGTTTTCCAGGAAAGTTTGGCTGGGGTGGCATTGAACTGGTACACCCACCTGGAGCCATACCGAATTCGTTGTTGGGCGGATCTAGCTGACGCCTTCGTAAAACAATATGTATACAATACTCATGTTGCTCCGGACCGTCTGCAGCTGCAGAATATGACAAAAAAGGACAATGAAACTTTCAAAGAGTACGCCCAACGATGGAGAGAGTTGGCTGCGCAAGTTGAGCCGCCGTTGTTTGATAAGGAGATGGTGTCGATGTTCGTAAACACACTCCAGCCGCCATTTTATGAGCATATGGTTGGGAATGTATCTGTCAATTTTGCTGACACCATCATCATTGGTGAGAGGATAGAAATTGGATTGAAAAACGGGAAGATAGCATATGGCCCACCTGCAGCTACAAACTACAAAAAGCCCAGTTCAATCAGGGGAAGAAAAAAGAGGGGGAGGTACATGCTGCGTCGGTAATGCCTGTGGAGAGGACGAGCTCCCAATCCTAATTATCGACCATACTTAAACCCACCTCCTTATGCTGCTAACACCACGTTTGTTCACCAAGCTAGGCCTCAACAACAACAAGCGTATTATCCACCGCAGCGTATCCCAACCGAAGCTGCAAGACCGGCGCAAACATGGGCCCAAATCTGAATGTGGGTCACAACAACAACCCAAGGGGAAATCAATTTGTTAGGTTCACCCCAATCCCTATGACCTACACTGAATTGTTACCTAACCTAGTCAAAAAGGGTCTGGTCGCCATTTGTCCGATGAAGCCTGTACAGCCGCCGTACCCTAGGGGTTATGACGCGAATGCCAGGTGTAGTTATCATGCAGGAGGCGTTGGCCACTCGACCGAAGGATGTATGGCTCTCAAATACAAAGTTCAGGCTCTGATAGATTCGGGTTGGTTAAAGTTTCAAGAGGACCAGCCCAACGTCATACTAATCCATTGTCCGGGCACGGGAGTTCCTCGACGAACGCCGTCGAGGTTGGAAACCATGATCTGATAAGAGATGTGGGCGAAATCCGAAGTTCTAGGAGGTTTATCTTTGAAGCTTTGTTGAAGAAGGGCCTAGTGAAGGGCGATTATGATCTGGGTATAGCGTGCGCACTCCATCCGGAGGCCGGGCACTCTATTGAGGAATGTATGGAATTCGAGATTTTTCTACAAGACTTACTTGATAGAAATCTGATGCAAGTGTGCCGCAAGGTCAGAGAGGAAGAAGTATTTGCACAAATTGGTGGAGAATCTGATGTGACTCTACCCGAACCTTTGGTGATCCATTTTACTAGGACCACCCCTGCACTGGTAACTGAAGGAAATCCGTCTGTGGTCATCCGAGTGCCAACTCCTTTCCCTTATAAGAACGAGAAAGCCGTCCCATGGAGATATGGGGCAACTGCATTAGATGAGGGAGAATATGCAAATCCGACTGTGGAAAACATATCAGGCATTGGTGGAATGACCAGAAGTGGTCGAATCTTTACACCACCAGAATTGGCGAGAGAAAGAACCAATGATAGGGAAGCAACAATGGCTGCAAAAGCAAAGGAGTTCTTGAGGGGGAAGAACGTGGAGGCCGAGGAGACCCCCGACAAGAGGAGAAGAGGGAAATATCTGAAGAAGAAGTTGGTGAATTCCTAAAGTTCATACAACAGAGTGAGTACAAAGTGGTGGAACAGTTGAATCGCATGCCTGCCCGGATCTCCTTGCTAGAATTACTCATGCACTCTGCCTCGCACCGAAAGTTGTTGATGAAGATACTCAGTGAGGCTCATGTGGAACAAGGTATTTCTCTGAACAAGTTCGAGGGCATTGTTGGCAACATCGTTGCTAATAATTACCTCACCTTCACTGATGAAGAGATACCTGTTGAGGGGAGAGGTCATAACAAAGCCCTTCATGTCTCTGTGAAATGCCTGGATCATGTGATAGCACGTGTCTTAGTGGATAATGGATCCTCCCTGAACGTCATGCCAAAAGCAACCTTGGAGAAGCTACCCAGTGACGGAACGCATATGAAGCCAAGTTCTATGATTGTGAGAGCCTTTGATGGTAGTAAGAGGGAAGTGATGGGAGAGGTAGAACTACCAGTCCAAGTCGGTCCGTGTGTCTTTCAAGTGACATTCCAAGTCATGGACATCCTCCCGGCCTATAGTTGTCTGTTGGGTCGCCCATGGATCCATTCTGCAGGGGTTGTGCCTTCTACACTACACCAAAAGTTGAAGTATGTTATGGGAGACAAGCTGGTGATAGTGGCAGGAGAGGAGGATTTCCTGGTGAGCGGACCATCATCCTCCCGTTATATTGAAGTAGCCGAGGAAGCTCTCGAGGCAACTTTCCAATCTCTGGAGATCGTGGGAAACACCTATGTGGAGCCATTCGCGGTCAGCCCGCATCTGTCGCGTGCTTCTATCATGATGGCCAAAGTCATGTTAAAAGAAGGTTATATGCATGGGAAAGGTTTGGGTAGGTATGGACAGGGGCGAGCATTCCCTCTGGAGGTCGTCGAGAACAAGAATAGGTATGGCCTGGGATACAAGCCCACCAAGGAGGATAGGAGAAGGCTGATAGAAGAAAGGAGGAGCGCAGTCTGGCTCGGATGGAAAGACGGGAGCCCAAAGTGGGAAGAATTCGTATCTGTGACCTCAAGGAGAGCTTTCGCAGCGCTGGTTGGGTTAACGCTGGCCACATAGCAGCTGTGGGAGATGAAGATGGATCGGAAGGCTCCAGTTTCGTGTGGGCCTGCTCCCCGGATGCACGACTCGACAACTGGGATGCTGGATTTGCCCGTGATGCTTAATTTGAATAAGATGTAATAACTTTAATTAATCCTATAGCTTTACCCGGGGCTTTAGGATTCATGACTTACGGGTTGACGCTTTTAGTTTGTTATGCTCAGCGCGATAATCAAAGTGTGTTTGTTTGTGTTTTATCATCATTTTGCATTCCTCGTCGTTTTTCGTTTATTTATTTCCTTTTCATAAACTCAAATAATGCAGATATGACAATGAATGTTTTGAAAGTAATTATGTTGATATTCCTGATTTTGGGCGCCCCGTCAATAATACGGAAGATGATTGTGATGATGACCCGGAACCCCCTCCTGAACTGTTGAGACTAGTGGAACAAGAGTGTAAGGAGATGAAACCTCACCAGGAAGATGTTGAAGTACTCAATTTAGGGAATGAGGATGAGGTAAAGGAGGTGAAGATCGGTACAGCCATGAAAGCAGAAGTGAAAGAAAAATTGCGTGTCTTATTGAGGGAGTTCAGGGATGTGTTTGCTTGGTCTTACAATGACATGCCAGGCCTCGATACAGATATTGTACAACACAAGCTCCCACTCAAGCCGGAATGCCCACCGGTAAAGCAAAAGCTAAGAAGAATGAAACCGGAAATGTCCTTGAAGATCAAGGAGGAGGTACAGAAGCAATTCGATGCAGGGTTTCTAGCTGTGGCGAGATACCCAGAATGGGTAGCAAACATTGTACCGGTGCCTAAGAAGGATGGTAAAGTTCGGATGTGTGTCGATTATCGAGATTTGAATCGCGCAAGCCCAAAGGACAATTTCCCATTACCACACATCGACACCCTGGTTGATAATACAGCCAAGTATTCACTGTTTTCGTTCATGGATGGTTTTTCGGGGTATAACCAGATCAAGATGGCGCCAGAAGATATGGAAACGACAACGTTTATTACATTGTGGGGCACATTTTGTTATAAAGTGATGTCTTTTGGACTCAAGAATGCTGGGGCAACATATCAAAGGGCGATGGTGGCACTTTTCCATGATATGATGCACAAGGAGATTGAAGTTTATGTGGACGACATTCCATGATATGATGCACAAGGAGATTGAAGTTTATGTGGACGACATGATCGCGAAGTCCGAATCAGAAGAAGAACACGTCCTCAACTTGAGAAAGTTATTCGAGAGATTAAGGAAGTATAAGCTTAGGCTGAATCCCGCCAAATGTACATTTGGAGTGAAATCCGGGAAATTGTTGGGCTTTATTGTCAGCCAGAAGGGGATAGAGGTGGATCCAGACAAAGTGCGAGCGATAATGGAAATGCCTGCGCCTAAAACGGAAAAAGAAGTTCGAGGGTTTTTGGGTAGATTGAATTACATTGCTAGATTCATCTCCCACTTAACTGCTACTTGTGAACCACTGTTCAAGTTGTTACGAAAGAATCAGGCTGTGGTGTGGAATGAGGATTGTCAGGCCGCTTTTGAGAGAGTCAAACAATACTTACAAGACCCTCCTGTATTACGTCCACCAGAACCAGGAAGGCCACTCATTTTGTATTTGACTGTATTGGACAAGTCAATGGGTTGTGTGTTGGGTCAGCATGATGAGGATGGCAAAAGAGAGCACACTATATATTACTTGAGCAAGAAGTTCACAGACTGCAAATAACGATATTCATCGTTAGAGCGGACTTGCTGCGCATTGGCATGGGCCGCTCATCGTTTAAGACAATACATGTTGAGTCATTCCACGTGGTTGATATCCAAGATGGATCCTATCAAGTATATTTTTGAAAAGCCTGCTCTTACTGGAAGGATAGCTCGATGGCAAATGCTATTGTCAGAATACGACATCGTATATGTCCCTCAGAAATCTGTCAAGGGTAGCGCACTAGCAAAATACCTGGCTCATCAACCCCTTTGTGATTATCAACCAATGCAACCTGAATTTCCCGATGAGGATATCATGGCTTTATTCGAAGAGAACAAAGAAGACCGAAACGAAAAAGCATGGACAGTGTTATTCGACGGAGCCTCGAATGTGATGGGACATGGAATAGGGGCAGTGCTTATCTCCCCAAAGCGTCAGTATATACCAATGACGGCAAGGTTGTGTTTTAGCTGCACAAATAACATCGCTGAATATGAAGCCTGTGCCATGGGTATTCGAGCAGCAATTGAGTCTAAGGCAAAAATTCTGGATGTGTATGGAGATTCAGCTTTGGTCATCCATCAATTGAAAGGAGAATGGGAAACTAGGGATACAAAATTAATTCCCTACCAAGCTTACATCAGGGGATTAATGGAGTATTTCGATTCCATCACATTTAACCATATACCTCGAGAAGATAATCAATTAGCAGACTCACTGGCCACCTTGTCGTCGATGTTTGAGGTTGATCAAGATGCAGAATTACCAAGAATCAAAATGAAAAGCCATGCAGAGCCAGCATATTGCCACTTCATCGAGGAGGAGTTAGACGGTAAACCTTGGTACTTTGATATCAAGCATTATCTTAAAACCCGAGAATACCCTGAGGATGCGTTTGAAAACGATAAAAGAGCACTAAGAAGGTTGGCCGGCAGTTTCATATTAAGTGGAGATGTTTTATACAAGAGAAACCATGACATGGTCCTCCTCAGATGTGTGGATGCAAAGGAAGCCGAGTTGATATTGAAAGAAGTGCACGAAGGTACATTTGGTACACACATGAATGGACATTCGATGGCTAGGAAGATCTTAAGAGCTGGTTACTTCTGGTTGACCATGGAAAACGATTGTTGCATACACGTGAGGAAGTGTGAGAAATGTCAGATATATGCAGATAATATCAATGTGCCACCCACTGCTCTGAACGTGTTGTCTGCACCATGGCCATTTTCGATGTGGGGAATAGATGTCATCGGAGCTATAGAACCAAAAGCGTCAAATGCACATCGCTTCGTACTAGTCGCAATCGACTATTTCACCAAGTGGGTTGAGGCTGCTTCGTATGCCAACGTGACTAGAAAGGTTGTGGTTAGATTCATAAGGAAGGAGTTGATCTGTAGGTATGGGCTACCTAACAAGATCATCACTGATAACGCTACCAACCTGAACAATCAGATGATGGCGGAGTTATGTGAGGAATTCAAAATTCACCACCATAATTCCTCTCCTTATCGTCCAAAGATGAATGGGGCAGTAGAGGCTGCTAACAAGAACATCAAGAAGATTGTGCAGAAGATGGTGGTCACCTACAAGGATTGGCACGAAATGCTTCCTTTCGCTTTGCACGGATACCGCACATCAGTACGAACATCAACTGGGGCCACGCCGTTCTCGCTAGTGTATGGGATGGAAGCGGTACTTCCATTTGAGGTCGAAATTCCCTCCTTACGCGTGTTAATGGAAACTAAGTTAGAGGAAGCTGAGTGGGTCCAAACCCGATTCAACCAACTCAACCTTATCGAAGAGAAAAGGTTAACAGCAGTGTGTCATGGACAGCTGTATCAAAGGAGAATGAAAAAGGCGTTTGACAAAAGGGTGCACCCAAAAGAGTTTCATGAAGGCGAACTGGTGTTGAAGAGGATTTTGCCCATCCAAAAAGATCATCGAGGCAAGTGGACCCCAAACTATGAAGGGCCGTTTGTGGTGAAGAGAAAGCATTCTCTGGTGGGGCACTAATTCTCACAAGGATGGATGGGGAGGAATTACCGTTACCGGTTAATTCTGATGCGGTCAAAAAGTTCTATGTATGATGATTCCATGATAGGGGTTGTCGTTAGCGAATATTAACATTGCCTTTTAAATTGTTGTAATCTGTGTTATTTCATTCAATAAATACCGCATATTAATTTTTGTTCATACTTTCTGAAATTATTGCATGTCGCGCTGAGCTGTTTAGGTAAATAAAGAGGAATGAAAACGAAAATAATTGAACGAATGTTAATAAAAGCATCACGGGTATTCAAAGAAAAGACACATGTTGAATTCGTTGTCAATGAGGTTGTCAAGGGCATAGTGTTTTCGAAAAGCAAAAGCAAAATAAATTTTGAAAATACCAAAGTTGGGTCTTCTCCTGATGCAAGGTTTCGGGGTAACCATCGTTCTTTTCCGGCTAGAGCATCTGCATTCATACTACTTGAACCCTCAACCTTTTCGTTTCCCATTAAAACAAAGGATTGTCATGAATACAATACTGGGGCAGTGTTCATCATGGTACACATCCCCAACGATATGTTGATTGGGAGATAAAAAATAAATAATAAAAAAAATAGAAAGAAAGAAGTGAAAGAAAAAATAATGAAGTCGATGTGTCAACCACTACCGAGTTTTATTCCAGGGCTAAAGTCGCGAGAAAGTAAGGTAAGCAAAGATTCAGAGTGACGTGTGGCCATTTTTTTCTTTATCCAAACGTTAAAAGAAGTTTATCCAATTGCACCCCTTTTGAGCCATAAATTATAATTGTTTTCATCACCCTCGACAAGAATCATTAGCACATCGATGTCAACCTAAAGGGTACATCAAGGGCATCCAAAATCAAGGAGGGGATTTCTGAAAAAAAGAGAAAAGAGAAAAAGAAATAAAAAATATATAAAGTCTCAAAGAAGTACACAACAGAGACAACGAAGCAAGCGACCCAAAAGGGGAAGAAAAGAAAGAAAAGAAAGAAAAAAACAGCAATGAAAATAAAAGGATGCCCGAAGTTTCAAATCTTTAGGGATAGTTGACTCGACACCTTGCAAATGATTCTTGTTGAAACAATTTAACCGCCAAACACTTATTTGAGCCTTCATTATCCATTTCTTTCAAAACCCTTTGACCTTTGGCCACGGTACAAGCCAATAAAAGTCTGCGCTGACTGAAGACTGTTTGTCCTAATCTTTCTCACGAATTTAACCCTGAAACGAAATGATGTGGTGAATGACACAATCACTCAAAAGAAAAGAAAAAAAGAAGGAAAGAAAATAAAAACATCGAAAAAAAGAGAAAAGACAAAAAATGTGAAGTCTCCCCGTCAATCAAGAATCGCCAAATTGGGGCAATCCTTCCTACCCGAACCTTTCCCCCTCTCCAAATCAAGTTTACTATACGCAACAAAGTTGGGGCAGCCCTTGCGGGCCATGCATGTGTAGATACTAACAACACCTTCCAAAGTAAGAAAAAATTCAAATGCTAACGTTACCCACAGGTAATCATTCAACCATCTACCTCTCATACTCATCTCCCGCACCTTTTCAGGTTCAAGCTAGTGCTAGAGGGAATTTGAACCCCTAGTTATGTTCTCTTCCTTTCATCAAAGAACCCACTGCTTCTTGACATTATTTTGATTGAATGCATTTCGAACGTACATCGCGTTTGACGTCAACATTGACAACGGATTCCAAGCATAGAATTCCCAAAAAAAAAAAAAGGTGTAAGAAAGAGAAAGCGAGAGCAAAAGAAGGGAACAAAACCAATGGCTCATATGCATTCATGCACCATCATAACATAACATCATTTCATAGAAAGCAAAGAAAACTGTTCAAAAATCCGTAAAGGAAAATGAAGTGGTGAAAAGGTTAGCAGACCTTTATATCTAAATCTCTCTAATGTTTTGCTCAGTATTTACCAATGTTTCTTCAAAAAAGATCTGAATCCAAGAGTTTCTTCTACGATATCACACCTCAAGGCCCTCGTCGAGCCTATTGATCCTCATTTCATTCATCCATAGGGTTTGTACACCCTCCACGAGGTTAGTACACCTCACATCATTCATCCACAGGGTTTGTACACCCTCCACGAGGTTAGTACACCTCATATCATTCATCCATAGGGTTAGTACACCTCATATCATTCATCCACAGGGTTTGTACACCCTCCACGAGGTTAGTACACCTCATATCATTCATCCATAAGGGTTAGTACACCTCATATCATTCATCCAATTTTTGTTGTACTACCGACCCTCTGCTAGGCAATGGTCGAATCCAAGTGTTCGTTTTTATCTTATTGACCCTCTGCTCGGCAATGGTCAAATTCAGCTTTTCGTTTTGTACTACTGGCCCTCTGCTAGGCAATGGTCGAATCCAAGTTTTCATTTTTATGTTGTTGACCATCTGCTCGGCAATGGTCAAATTCAGCTTGTTGTTCTATGTTATCGGCCCTCTGCTAAGAAATGGTTGAGTCTAGTTTTTTGTGTTTTTTTGTGCTACCGACACTCTGCTTGGCAGTGGTCGTCTTCTTTCATCGCAATCTTCTTTTGTGGACTTGGTTAATCTTATGTCTTGTATTCATCCTCATTCATTTCGTTTCCTTAGAAGATCCAGACGAAATTAGTATTTCTATCTTTAGCTATCTTTTACTATATAATATGAAAACATCACTTTGTCATATTATCTAGTAAAATATAAGTAAAGAGAGGCAGCTGTCAATACCAAATTTCGTCCGGATTGTTTTTTTTTGCTTTTACTGTAGTTTATGTTCCTATTTTTATTTTTTATTTTTATTTTTATTTTTACTGTTATACTTTATTTTTGCTTTTCATCCCTTTATTGTTATTTTATTTTTATTGATTTACTTATTTATGACTTTTTTTTATTTTTATTTATTATGTTCTTATATTATTTTTATCTTTATTTTTATTTATTTCTCACTTTACTTATTCTTTTTTTTTCTTCTCTTTTTATTTTTATTATTATTTTTTTTTTTTTTATTTTTATTTTTGTTTGTTTTAGTTTTATTCCGTTTATATTATATTTTGTTCTAATATTATATAACAAAAAAAAAACAAGAAGAAAAAGGCATTTTTGTCTTTTAGTAAAATGAAAAAGAAAAAAAAAAGAGGAGAAAGGAATGTTTGGGGTTAGGAGACAGGGTACGGGGTGTGTGTGTTGGAAGGGAAGAGCAGAAAACCGTGGCTGCGAGTGGCGGGGGTGGCATAAACGTTTTGGTTTTTACGTACGAAATCAGTACGAGATTTTGGGGCACACAGAGAATTGGCAAAAAGAAAAAAACGCACTCAGAGAGAGCAGAGAGGGAGCAGAGAGGGAGGCTGTTATTTTCCGGAGACAAAAAAAAAAGCAATAACTGAGGGAGGCTTCTTCATCTTGAAGCATTGCCCACTGCTGAGGAGGAAGACTCCATTTTACACGAGGAAGAAAAGGAGGAAGCCATTCAAAAAGAAGGAGAATCCATCCGAGATACAAGTTTAACCAAGAACGAACCAAGCTCCAGCAGGTAAACTGCCTTGCACCTCTGGGTTGATTACTGCATTCAATATCTCGGCTTTTGCTTGTTAGGTTGTGTGGGTCGTATATGATTGCTGTGTGTGTTGCATAAGATTGTTGTGTGAATACATGTTCTGGTTTGCAACCTTTTGTCGTCCCATAATACTGCAACATCCATTCTCTATTCCTTTGTCTTCAACTGTCATTCATCCCCAATGACCCCCACCACTCCTCACGGCTGGAGCACAATCCAACACTCACCTACAACAAAAAGCAACAGGAAGTGGGAACAACATGAGGGCACGATGAAGGGAAGAATCAGGAAACCAGAGCTTCATCACGTAGCACCTGTTCACAAGAGCTTCATTATCACTCCATTATCACTATCGTCCCCCAGCATTTTCAACCAAGGCCCTTCGAATCTCCATCACAGCCACCACCACCATTGTCATCAACCTCGCCAGATCCTTCAACCTCCACTGTCAAACAGCCTCCATCCCAGCCACCATCAGCTTCTTCTCTCGTCACCACGAAACCCCATTCACCTTCACCATCAATCAACTCAAACACCACCGAGACACCCTTTCTTGTCATCACTAAACTTGTCGTTGTCGGCGTGTTGCTGTAAAACTCAACACCACCGTGAAAACCCACAACCTTCACGCTTCCACTTCAAACTTCCACCATCTTCATATTCATCTTCATCATCTTCAACTCCGCCATCCACTATACCTCCGACGTCTGCCCATCACCCTGTGAACCCGTCATCCTCCTTCACGCCATCATCGTCGCTCCCCACTTCATCATCTTCATCTCCGAATCAGCCTTCACCTTCGTCATCACCGAACAACATCCACACACATAGCCCATTGTACAGTCAAGAAAACAACAAGAGGAAAGAGAGGAGGGGTTGGAACGAGTGCTGGTGGCGTCTTGATTCGAGGCGGCCGGGATCGCAAGCGGCGATTGATGGAGGGGTATGGTGCTTCTCTCTCGCAGGAAGAAGATGGGAAAGGAGAGAACTTGGGGCGGCTCCTTTGGTCTCTTTCATTTTTTCGAATGAGTGAGAATGGGAGGAAAGGGGCAGAACCCCTAGTGTTTCAGCTGGGAAGAAGGTCTTGGGCCTAGGTTCAGACCGTTTCTCCTCTGCCACCCCCATTTCTTCTGACCGTTTCTCCTCTGCCACCCCCATTTCTTCTAAGTCGAGCCCCTTTTTCCACTTGGGCTTTGGCCCAATCTGTTATCGGAATTTAATTTGGTTTGCAGCCCCTTGTTTCGTTTTCACACCCCTTCTCCCACTTGGGCTTAGGCCCAATCCGTGTATGAAAGGAAAAATAGCTTAGACACCCCTTCTCTTATTTAAGCACCTCCACACCTTTTGTTATTTACTTATCATTATTTATTTATTTATCTTTTATTTTATTTTTTATCTTTCCTTTGGTTTCCATTCTAAATATTTATCTACCTTTTTTAAATATACTTTTATAAACAATAAAAATAATAATAATAAAAATATTTAAAAGGTTTAGGCACATGTGTGATCGCACGCATCGTTCTTGTGCTAAAACCTTTTCTTCTTCTCAAATAATAATAAAAATATTTAAAAGGTTTAGGCACATGTGTGATCGCACGCATCGTCCTTGTGCTAAAAACCTTTTCCCTTTCTTAAATAAAATTACAAAAAATATATTCTGAAGGTTTATGCACATGTGCGATCGCACGCATCATCCTTATGCTAAAAACCTTTTCCCTTTCTTAAATAAAATTACAAAAATATATTTTAAAGGTTTAGGCACATGTGTGATCGCACGCATCGTCCTTGTGCTAAAAACCTTTTCCCTTTCTTAAATAAAATTACAAAAATATATTTTAAAGGTTTAGGCACATGTGTGATCGCACGCATCGTCCTTGTGCTAAAAACCTTTTCCATTTCTTAAGTAAAATTACAAAAATATATTTTAAAGGTTAAGGCACATGTGTGATCGCACGCATCGTCCTTGTGCTAAAAAACATTTTCTCTTTATTTTATAAAAATACAGAAAACAAGAAATCTACAAAAAAACTAAAAATATCTAAAATTTCAAACAACAAACAAATGGCTAACCAGAACTACGTGATCCTTGATTCTCCATCAAGATTGGAGATACGTAGGAGCAAGGCTAGTCCTTGTCAGGTTCACTTCCCAAAAATCCCAAAATCATTTCAAAACGAATCTTTCAATCAATTTCTCAAACAAATCTCTCAAACATTTTCAAAAAGAACTACGTAACCCTGATTTCTCATTTTGAATGAGAATACGTAGGAGCAAGGTCAATCCTTGTCGGGCCCAAAAAACTAAAAAATATGTTTTGTTTATTTTAGAATTTTATTTTAGGGGATAGTTAAACATTTTGAAAATCACATCATATTCGTGCATTTAGTTAAAGGTACTGCCTTAGGGCAGGCGTTGTGGGGTGCTAACACCTTCCCCACGCGTAACCGACTCCCGAACCCAGAATCTGGTTTTCGTGGACCGTGCTTTATTGTTTTATGGTTTTTCCGTAGTTTCCCATAATAAACCATGGTGGCGACTTCAAATCTCTTTTCCAAAATCCGATTTTCTTTTTGGATCGTCATCCCGTCGCGATTCCGGTTGCGACAGATGGCGACTTCACTGGGGACGTCGAGAGTCAGGCCATTTAATTAGATGTGCGAATTTGACATGATTTTTCTTTATGTTTTTCTTCCCCAATTTTGTCTCTTTATCTGTGTTCCTAGTTTTCATTTTTCTTTTATGTTCATTTTATTTTCTTAAAATGATCATTATTCATTAGCAATGTTTCTTTTAACCTTTGTTCACGTTGTAGTATAGGTTAGTCTAGGTTTTGAATTTTGGTAATCTGTTTTAGAGGACTATAGGGTAAGGAAAGTATAGTTAGGCAATTAGGGTTGATTTGAGATTTAAAGGAAATTGTGCATATCATTGGTATTTGATTCAGATACCTTAGGACCCTAAAGAGGGCCTACTTTTCCAAGATGTCTTCTTGAGACACAATATGTGATGAGTCGTTATTTCTTGAATTATATTTAGTTTATTGCACTTAAATAAACCAGGGAATTGTGTTTAATTGTTTGTTATTTCCCCGTTTTCCGAATTCTACTTAATTTGGTCGGAAATTTGTAATTGTGCTAATTTGGGTTTTCTGAGCTGATTAAGTGCACTTTTGAAGTGCAGGAAAATTTCGGAAATACATTTTGTGACATCAGGAAGAATGCCAAATAAATTCAAGACTCTCCACACAGACATTTTTGAATTAATTCAATTGTAATTCAGTAGTTTAGAATTTTTGAATCAACTCTTATATTTTGGGTCAATTTTTGGTAAATTAGATTAGACCCAAAAATTAGAAGTGAGTGACTTGGACCCTAGGGTTTTTCTTTTGTGTGGACCCCACCCTCATTAAAGGGGAGACACACGGCCTTTAGGTTAGGCCGCCACTTGCCATTTGCACTGTACACACTCTCGGCTCTTAGTTTTGATGCTATATGGTATTTTTGAACTTTTTTTTCTTGCGGGCTGAACGCTTGAACGAATGGAATGAAGAGCTGATTTTTATCTTTTTCGCTGAATTCTCATTGCCTATTCATTGGTTTTCTGCACTTTTTGACTGAACCGCAATATTGGTCCTTGTGAGACGACCTAGGAGTCACTTCCTAGCATTATACTACATTCTTTTATGCACAACTTTTGTGGGAGGTGCGACCCTCTCAACAGTATGCTTTAAGTGTTCATATTAATCTTGTTGCCAAGACTGTATTAATCTTACTTTATTTTTCAATCTGTTTCAATCTTGCTTTTAGTTGTTATGTGTTAATGTTTTTTTTTCATTCACTGTAATCATTTTAGATTCTTACTTTGCATTCCATTTTATATGTCGATTCACTATTGTTAATTGCATTGATTAATTAGAATACATGTTTTAGACTTTGTTTACAATTATTGGAATTACGCATTGCATATTTCAATTTTGTTTCATTCATTCAATCCTTAGTTTAAGAAGATACATGCATTATTAGATAGTTTCATATTTTAGATTATCCTTTTATATTTTTCCCCACTTTGTTTTAATAAAATTAGGACTTAATTTTATAATTCTAAACTTAATAAGTACCATGTCCTTGGATTGATACCCTAGGTTGTCCCTATACTACATGATACGCTATCGTTGAAGTTATCAAATTAATACTACTTTTCAAGGAAACTTCAGTATTGCCAAGTCAATAGTCAAGAAAATATAGGGTTAAAGTAACCCTGAGTCGTCTCCCAACATATGGAATTGATTTTCAATATTTGAATCTTATGAATGCAATGCAATACTCAACAATAAAAGTGAGAAACTATGCTAATGGAATTCATGTTTGAAGAACAAAGAGGAAACTTAGAACAATTATGATGAAATAGACTAATTCCACTGCTTTTCCAAGATAGATTCATCATCGGTTATCCATAGATCATTGTTCAATTGATTATTGTTCAAGTTTCAAATTAATTAAAGTACATTCTTAATTAATTTGAGGGCGATCATGTAGTTAACCAAAGTAGATTCTCAATCAAATGCAAGACCTTCCTAGATTATTTCACAATGAATTCAACCAAAGTACATTCTCAATCAAATTCTATTGTGTTTAATCATGTCTATTCTTAAATCTCCTAACCAAATTAAAAGCTAACTAATCAAAATAAATTCTCAATTAATTATAGTTGAAATTATTACCATCAATCAAAGTACATTCTCAATTGATAGCAAAACTCATTTAATCATATGAAAGTTCCTAAATTTAATCAAAGTAGATTCTTAGCCAAACCTAGAAACCCTTGAACTCATATGATTAATATGCATGTAGATTCAAACACCTTATGATGCAAAAATCATTACTTTTAGGTTTAATCCTTTTCGACATCCCTATTTGTTTAGGAATGTCTCATATAGGTCCTCGTTTTCTAAAGTGTGTCAAAATGGTCCTTAATTTTGAAAATTTAAATCAATTGAGACCTTCCCGTTAAGTTGGCTGGACGGCGTTAAAGAAATTGATGCGTGGATTGCTGAGACGACCAAATGGTACTACGTGGCACAGTACTGTTGTTGTTGACCTGACTTTTGGTGAGTTTTTATATTTAAAAAAGTAAAATTTTTTAAATCAAAATGCAACGTTTTGATTTCGAACAGAATAATTGAAGGTTTTTAAATGAAGGAATCCCTAAATTGAAGAAATCCCTAAGTTGGTTGACGAGAGCGACGAGCGAGGTTCGTGTTGGAGGCTGTTGAGCTTGTTGCAAGAAGGGAATTTTGGTTCGACGCAGTTGGGTGGGTTTAAGAACGTAGTTGTTCGGAGATGATGTCGAAGGAGCATTCTTGTTGTTCGTCGACATGCAATGTGTGGCGGAAGGAGAACCGTAATGTGTGTTCACCGATTTGCCACTGTGACTCAGATGTGCGATGAGAACTGCTAAAACTTTGAAGAATCGTGGCAAGCAATTTTGGGGATGCTCGAAGTATAGGTAATTTATTTGACGTTTGTATTATGTGGAAGTGTTTTTGAGAAGAGATTGTTGTTTATACAGAGTGGTGCTGAAGAGGGTGGTTGCAACTACTTCAAATGGTTCAATGATGTTGTGGAAGAGGAAAGGGGCAAATGCTTGAAGTGTGAAGGAAACAAAGAAAGTTCGGTGCACAGTGAAGAAATGGATAGTAATAGGAAAATTTTAGTTAAGTTTGAGAAATCTTTGTTAGTTGTTGAAAAGTGGATGAAGGTGTTGATATTTTTGGTTTTTCTTTTATGTGTAATAAACACAATTTGCGTATCAATGTTGATGAGAATGGGCTGATGGGTTGTAACCGTGTTGTACCTTTCTTCCATTTCAATGAAAGTCAGACTTGTTATTAGTGAAAAATTCTATTTTGTTATGGAATGTGATGAGTAAATAATGTTATTATGTTGAAGTTGTTATGTTTTTTTATGAGTCTATATATTGCTATCATACACCTACGTCATGCACATCTGAGGTGTTTTTATGAGTCTAAAAAACTCTGCATTGCTCAGGGTCACTTTTTAAAGAATTTTGCATCACCCAATAATAAGGCATATATCTGGACAAAAGTGTACAACAAATATAAAACATCAAAATATAGAGTCATTTCATTGATATGCAGAGGTGAAGAAACAGACTGATTTCATTGATAAGCAGAGGTGAAGAAACCAATATAAAACATCAAAATACAGATTGATAAAAGCAGAATGACATTGTCTGATGATTACCAAACTGCTGTGTAATACAAAAAGATCACCAAGCTATTGTCTAATACAAACAGATTACCAAACTACTGTCTAATACAAAAAGATCACCAAGTTGTTGTCTAATAGAAAAAGATGACCAAACTGCTGTCTAATAGAAAAAGATTACAAAACTGTTGTTCAAATGACAGACATTACAAAAAGATATAAAAAAGACATTGAATTTGTTCATTTGTCCCCTTAAACTGCAGCTTCTTCCTCATTTGATGATGGCATGATTGGTTGAGTTGATGGGTTACTTTGTTGTGTTTGTTGAGAGTTCAAATCAATTGTTTGTTTTGCTTTGGTGCAAGAAGTCCTGTTGTGGCCGAGTTCCTTACAAATGCCACATCTTTTCTTTAAACCACCCTTCCTCATTCTTTTGTCATCCTTCACCAACTCCCATTGCTCCAACCTTCGCTTCTTCTTTGGTCTCCCAGGCAATGTTCTTTTTGGTGGAGGGAGGACATCATCATAAGTGGTAATCTCCCACAGATTGTTACCATTTATTGGATAGACAATTGAAGAGTATGTTTCTTCATATGTTGACTTCCTAAAGCAACATGGAATGAATTCCTCTGCATCAAGATTTAGTGATGGTATCGGAGGGGGTATTTTTCGAAGAGTATAACGCAGCGGAATTAACACTCAGAGAGCGGAAAGCGTATTCGATCACAATTAAACTTAATTTGGTCCTTTTAGTAAAAATAATTTTCTTTCAGAAAATTAATCAAACAGTTGATATACGTAAAATAAATGAGTGTAGGGAATAAGAAGATCAACACAGAATTTTATCCTGGTTCGAATCAAAAGATTCTACGTCCAGTCGTTAATCACTATAATAGTGATTAACCTTTTTTCACTAAAAATTGTTTAACGGATTACAAGATAATGAACAAGAATAAAATGAATAGAACCACTCTACCACTTGAGAGAACCGCTTCACAATCGACCAACGATTCACAAGCTTCTCCTTTCACAGACCAGGCAGAGCACCTTGCTAACTTGAAGAGTCTGCTTCCGACTATCGACACACGATACGCAGCCTCTCCTTTCACAAGACCAAGCAAGGGAACAATGAACAAAAAGCTTTCTGAGAACGTTCCTCTGACACACAGTGTTCTAAGCTTTCTCAGTTCAAAAAACGTTGCTTTCTAACATCAACCAGACCTTCCATACAGTCATAATCCACCTCATCATTGCCATCATCATGACCACTACTGGTCCAGCTACGAACATCACAAGCATCCTCTTCAACCTCACCCACACAACGTGTGTTTCAATTTCTCCTTCAACAACATCATCATCCTGAAGTCTTTCTTTTGAAACAACAACACTTTTAGTCATTCCATCACACTGACCTCTCTCACCTTCATTGACAGCCACCTCAAATTGTCTTTCAGTATCCTGTTCACATTCACCCCCACCAACCTCTGTTTGAATTTGACCTTCAACAACATCATCAGCCTCAAGTCTTTCTTCTGAAACAACAACAGTTTTAGTGATTCCATCACACTGACCTTTCTTACCTTCATTGACAGCCACCTCAAATTGTCTTTCACTATCCTGTTCACATTCACCCCCACCAACCTCTGTTTGAATTTGACCTTCAACAACATCATCAGCCTCAAGTCTTTCTTCTGAAACAACAACAATTTCAGTGATTCCATCACACTGACCTCTCTTACCTTCATTGACAGCCACCTCAAATTGTCTTTCACTATCCTGTTCATATTCACCCCCACCAACCTCTATTTGAATTTGACCTTCAACAACATCATCAGCCTCAAGTCTTTCTTCTGAAACAACAACAATTTCAGTGATTCCATCACACTGACCTCTCTTACCTTCATTGACAGTCACCTCAAATTGTCTTTCACTATCCTGTTCACATTCACCCCCACCAACCTCTGTTTGAATTTGACCTTCAACAACATCATCAGCCTCAAGTCTTTCTTTTGAAACAACAACAGTTTCAGTGATTCCATCACACTGACCTCGCTCAACTTCATTGACAGCCACCTCAAATTGTCTTTCACTATCCTGTTCACATTCACCCCCACCAACCTCTGTTTGAAATTCTCCTTCAACAACATCATCAGCCTCAACTCTTTCTTCTAAAACAACAACACTTTCAGTCATACCCCCACCTTGCTCTTCACATTGACCCTCAACCATACCCCTACCTTGCTCTTCACCTTCACCCTTAACCATACCTACAGGTTCAACTTCTACTTCATCTGTATTTTGAGGAATATTTCTAACATATATATACCTCAGGTTCAGAGACATTGTGACAACAAATAGATGAACCTCACCATTAAGCCTGGCTAAGGTAATCATGTGCATGGCTCCTATGTCATCCAACAAAGGTTCCAACCTATTTTCCAACACAAAACCACCACCTACGCAGTACAACAACTCCTTAAACCCATCATAACCTAGACCTTTTACTACATTGACTACAAGGAATAACTCCACATGTCTGGGTCAAAGGAAAAACTTGTACTCTCCCCTCCCCCTCATACTTAAGTTTTTCCTTCATTTATGAACTTTCCACCATGGTGGAAACAACTTCAAAATTTTCTTCCATTACGTACAACACAACAATTATATTTTAACCTATAAAGTAAGAAACACTTTAACATAGGGACCACATTGCAACCGAGACCACAACAAAAAGCATTAAGAATATATACAAACCACAACCCACTGAAAAAGACAATCAAACAACACTTTAATAATGGGGACCACATTGCAATCGAAAACGAAACAGTATACAACAGCAATAGTGTAGGACAACCATAAGGACCAAATCATCAAAAAATTCAATCAAAAGCACATTTACTACCTCAACACGTGGTTCACTTCGAACACTTTCGTCCACTGCTGCCTTCCCGTGCTTCACCGCCAACACCTTCCTGCTACTACCGAAATAGCACCGATAGATCACTCGCAAATCTAGAAATGATACCTATTTAGTCACCAACTATACCAAATAACACCGATATACCCTATTGTCCCCCAAATTCGAACCACAAAAGCCAACCCTCGACAAAACCCTATTCTCCCAATTATCCCAAATTCCCCAACATTGAAATTAAATAAAACTAACGTAACGTTCAATTATTATGTTCAAAATCAAAACGTTGCGTTTTGATTTAAAAATTTTACTTTTTTAAATATAAAAACTCACTAATAAGCCAGGTCAACAACAGTACTGTGCCACGTCAGTACCATTTGGTCGTCTCAGCAACCCACGCATCAATTTCTTTAACGCCGTCCAGCCAACTTAACGGGAAGGTCTCAATTGATTTAAATTTTCAAAATTAAGGACCATTTTGACACACTTTAGAAAACGAGGACCTATATGAGACATTCCTGCACAAATAGGGATGTCGAAAAGGATTAAACCTTACTTTTAATATGATTTGGAGATGAAAGACATAGAAGAATAATAACTCAAATCAATAATCAAAAGAAACAATTGCATTAATTCAACTTAACCTCAGAATCGATAATGAAATTATAGTGAATAGTCCTAGAAGCTTTTCACTCCATGAATGGAGTGAAACACATGGTGAAATAAAAGTGAGAGGAGTGGTGGATGAATGCTTCCAGTAGAGGAGTCTAAGAATGAATGAGTTATGCCTCCCCTAGGTCTCTTTATATAGGCTTGATTGGGCTTGAAGTCTGAATCTTTTGTTGATAAGATCTTTTATCTTATATCTAATATCTTTCAAATATTCAACAGATTTAATCAGTTTTTGAGAATATTTGATAATATCTTTCCTAGATTCAAAAAGATTTGGCAAATATTATCTTTTGATATTTATTGATATAGTTAAATAAGATAATTATTTAATAATATCAAATAAAATATCTTAAGATATATTTTCTCCAAATTATCTTTTAAAATAAAATTACCCAAAATTATATTTCAACCCTTTTTATTTTATTCAAATTGCACAAAAGTCCAGAAATTTCCTATAATTGCACTTTAGCCTTTTTTTTCTTTTCAGAATTGCAATTCAGACTTTAATTTCAACTGCATCAACAAACATTAGACTATCCAAAATAATTTATGCAACTAAAATCACATTTTAAGCCTCTTTATTTCTCAAACCCGATAAAGCTAATTGTCATAGATCTTATTTTAAATCAATCATTTAAGCTCAAGAATCTCATCAAAAATTTGAATTTTAAAACATAAATGTGGGAATAAATATGCACTCATCACACCCACACTTATCCTTTTGCACTCATGGTAAAATTGGCTAATTTCAAGACTTTGTTCTCGATCATTTTATTCCATATTTGCATTTGGATCAAAAGAATGAACAACATCGGACATAGATCAATCATCTAAAGATCATTTTGTCATGGACATGTAAATGAAATCACTCTATTCTTCATACATGAGTTGACCTTTTTGAATTTTCAAAAAAATCAAATAATAATAATAATATTAATAAAAATATAATAATAATAATTAGATTTTAAATTACATTAAAAATTAATTTAATAATATAAATTACATTAAATTAATACGTAAAAGATTTCTTGACAGTCATACGTGACAAAGAATCAAAATGTTTATTTGTGTTCATCCGTGGAACTCAGGAAGTAAAAGACGATTTGACAGATGTGATCGGTGCTCCCGTTTCCTTCAATCATTTCATATGCAATGATGGTGAGTCGAAGAGGAAAAACATGATTTCAGCTCATGGGCGTCGTGGGCAAATGAAACTGAACTGCACTACACTACTAAAAATTGTATTGAACTAAAAACTAATTTGTCTAAACTGAACTGAACTGTAAAATAGTTCAAACAATCTGAACTGAACTATTTTTTGTTTTATCAAACTGGACTGAACTGAACTATACTAAATTAGACTAAACTACAAAAAAAATTGAACTGAACTACTAATTGTAAACTGCACTAATTTTAACTCAACTAAGGCAATGGTGCAATGCAGAGACTTCAATGCGTGCTTATCCACATATGTCAATTATTAGATAATCTTCCGATTGAACTGTGTTCTTTGAATGGATTGAGAAAAACACATATAATAAATCATATCCCAAAACAGATGGCTCACATCTTACGAACTTTAAAAACAAATAGTGGAGTTCAAGTCATTAATATAATCATCCACGATGATTTATTAGATTAGAGATTTATATAAAATAGTTAATTATTTATTTTATGAATGTATTTTATATAGAGTAAAAAAAATGTAACATATGAAATATTAATAATATGGTTTAATTGCTTGCATTGTACACAGTTTGGCTACAACGTGTCAAGTTAGTCCATCTTTTTAAAAAAGTTTCAATTACGTCCAAACTTGGTTTAAAAGTGTCAATTTTGTCCAAACGTATGTAAAATTTGCTTCAATCAAGTCCCTTCCGTTAAATCCCATAAACGGACGTTAATTTTTTTTCTCTCTCCTCTGCTTCTCTGCTCTACTGCTATGCTATGCTGCTCCTTTAGTAAAATGTTTTTCACTTATATTTAATATTTACATAAATTAAATCATGATCATGATGTAACTAAATGATTTTATCTAAATTATTATTCCACTTTTTTTTTACCAATATGCTACATATGATTTATTAATAGAGAATTGTGCCTGTTAATTGAAAGAAAAAATTAAAGTTATACAGTATCTATTAATTAAAATATGTGTGTATTTTAAAGTAAAATAATTTTATTAATCTCAAATATAAATATCTATCTTATATTTTATTATCTTAAAACTATTTTAGTAAATAAATTAATTAATAAATTATTTTAAATATATATGATTTATCCTATTATCTTATATATATTTTTAATATACTTTTAATGACGATAAATTATATATATATAATTAACACAAAACGTATAATTCTTTTTTAAAGAAAATGAAAATATGTAGAAACAGTTCAACCAATATTATACCAAAATAAATAATTTTGTAAATACCTTTTTAGTTAAAGAACAGAAAAATGAATTATTTGATTTTTAGATAATATTTTACTACGAATTACAATATTTTAATTATATTTATTGTTATTATTTTAATATAATATTTTACTACGAAAAGCAATTATCGAATGAAGCAGAAAATGGGTGTGAAAAGAATACTTTTTGTTTAGATTTAGTTTTCATGTTTTTGTAAGATAAACTAAAACCAAGTATAAATATATGAGAAATGAGAGTTTCATCCACAATCATAACTCTGTGCAGAAGTTCTGTATAACTTAGTCCACTTATACTGTTTTTTTCATTTAATATATATGCATAATATTTTCAAATTTTCTAATAATTGCTTAATGTATTATTTTATATTTTATATTATCATTATATTATTTTATAATGTCCAGAGGAGCAGAGCAGAGAAGCAGAGGAGCAGAGGAGAGAGAACTAAAAAATTAACGTCCGTTTTGGTGAATTTAACGGAAGGGACTTGATTGAAGCAAATTTTACATACGTTTGGACGAAATTGACACTTTTAAACCAAGTTTGTACGTAATTGAAATTTTTTTAAAAAGATGGACTACTTTGACACGTTGCAGCCAAACTAAGGACAATGCAAGCAATTAAACCTAATAATATCTTTATTTTGACTTTTTAAATTTAAATTATAATTAACTATATTTATATTTTTTAAATATTGAAAGGTTTTCTAAAAAATATTTTAAGTAAAATATATTAAATAAATATTTTTTAATATAATAGGCACAGATAAGACGAGTAAAGTTTTATCATTCATTTATTTATTTTCATTTATATTTTTATATCCAATAAATTTGTTTTATCATTCTAAAAATTTGTATCTAGGATTATATCTATTTATTTATTATTTTACACATTAACTAATTTTTATATAAAATATAAAATCAAAATAAGATAAACATAATATTATAATTAATTTGACCGAAGCGCAATTTTTCATTATCAAATATTAAAAATATATCATAATTTTATAAATATTAAATCAAAATAAAAATAAAAATAATTATAAAAAATCAGTAAAAATAGTCAAATGCTAATTTAATGAGACTGAGATTTGAATTTAATTTGAACAAAATCATAAAAAACACAATACACTTTTAAGAATAATTGAAAAATTGAAAATGAAAGAGAGATGAAAAAACACGATACAGTTCTAACAGTTAATTGAACCGAAAATGTTATGAGTTTAGTTTTTAGAAACTAAACCATAAAATAGTATATTTAACTTTTTAGTAAAAAATGTATGAGTTTTTTAGTATAATATAGTATAATTAATTATAATACAGATGAGTTATTTTTGTCCAACTTTAGGTATGATTATTTCGGCTTGTTGGATCAAAAAGCATTGCACTTCTAAACTTCTGGATGAGCTTCGTCATTACCCCGATTTCCAAGTCAAGGTATATTAGCCTTAGGTTTTTTGGAAGAACATTGATTATAATGTTCACCCAGTGATATGTAAAAGTTTTGCTTTATATAAACTGAAATTATATATATTGTTTTTATTTAAACATGCAACTAAACTTAATCTTTATTTAATAGATTGTTGGGCACTCACTTGGTGGTGGTAGTACTGCATTATTGACATAGATGCTTAGAGAAATAAAACAATTCGCTTCGTGTTGTGTCACCTTTGGATCAGACATGTGGTTATATGACTTCTTTGCTCCGTATCTAAAGTTTTATTTTGTTCTTGATTGAGTTAAATTCTCAATAGGTTTTTTTGTGAAAGTTTAATCTATCTCACGATCTTTAGTTTAACCAGATAGAATATGAGTGCTAAGGGTTTTTCACCAAACTAGGCAAATATGCCTTCTTTATTACCACAATAGGCAAAATTTGACCGAAAGTGAAGTCGTGGGGGCCAAAACGACTTCAAAGGAAGAAGTCGTGCCTCCCTACACGACTTCACACTGTTCATAGCTACAGTGTTGAAGTCGTGCACCCCAAAAACGACTTCTGGGTCCTGTAATCGATTACATTGGATTGGTAATCGATTACAGAGGGTTGAAATCGTGACCCAAGCAGAAAACGTACTGGTAATCGATTACAGGGTTTGTGTAATCGATTACCAGTGTGTTTTTGATTGGTTTATGAAAATGATTTTGCATTTTACATATGTTATGTATTGGTTGTGTTATAGGAAAAGAGAAAATAAATATTAATGAGAAAAATTAATAGTAATATATCAGTCATCGATTTGATTACAATTGGATAAGATTAAGAAATAACATAGCTAATGACGAAAAGGACAATTTCCCCTATGATGACCTTCGTTGCGGTAGTAAGAGCATTTTTTTGGCTTATCTGGATTGGATTGATCCATTTCATTATGAAGCCTATTTGTGGATGGTCTTCCGGATGCCTTGCGTCGCATTTTAGGATCTGGTATGAAGTTTGGACCTGTATACACAGACCAATAATCTTGATTTTGGATTGGGTGAAATTGTACTTTGTATGCCTTGAAAATGTTGTTAAGACTGTACACTGGATTGATTACTTGGGTTAGTGGGATATGCGAAAATGCACAAACAGCAATGACATGATGACATGGGAGACGAGTAGCCTGGAAGTGTCCACAATCACACCACCATTCATTTAGGCTAACCTTGTAGGAAAGTGGAACAGGGCGGTAGTGGTGAGGTGTTGAAATTTCCTGAACATCAAATTCAGAATTTTCACGGTTGAAGCGATGAACATGACAAAATGCGGATTGTTGTTGATTTTTCCTAATGATGTCGGCGATTTCTTCAGGATATTGGTGTCCTGCCTGTAGCATACAGTTCGCCTTTAATCCACGTTCAACAAACCACTATTGTGTCCTCTCAAATGTTGTTCTAATGAGAGCACATATTGGTAATGAACGTGCTCCCTTTAAAATGGAGTTGGTGCACTCAGCAAGATTAGTCGTCATATGTCCATATCTTCTCCCTCCATCAAAAGCCTGAGACCATTTTTGTAATGGGATTTTATCTATCCATTGAACTTGTTGTGGGTATTGGTTTCTCAATGCAGCAAGTTATGCCGTGACAGTTGGTTGCTTGACCTCGTAAGTTGTAATGATGTAATAAATAAATAAATTAAAGAATAATGTTAACAAAATTATAAAAGTATATTGAAGAATGTTTGTAGTAGTACCTAAATTGATGAATTGTTTTTTGAGGTCGTGATTTTTGAATTTGTTGTTGAAGTTGGATGCTAGATGACGTATGCAATACACAGAGTTCAAACCATCTTATTCCCAACAAACTTCTTCTGATCTTAAGGCGGATAGTATACCCTTTCCTCTGTCAGTGATGATGCAAATATTTTGTTGATGGAAAACATGTTCTCGAAGTAGTTGAAAGAACCATATCAACGCGTCCTTTGTCTCACCTTCTACAATGGCAAAGGCCAATGGGAAAAGATTTTTATTGCCATCTTGACCTATGGCGGTGAGCAAAGTTCCATGATATTTACCCGTTAGAAATGTACCATCAACTTGGAGAATGGTTTTACAGTATTTGAATCCTTCTATGCAAGGACCAAAAGACCAGAAAACTCTTTCCATAATATAGCAATTATTATCGGTTTGTCCATCAATATGCACCGGAGAACCAGTGCATTGTAAAATTGTACCTGGGTTTGCTTCCTTGACGGCATGCAACCACCTGGGCATGTGGTTATAAGAGTCCTCCCAGTCTCCAAACTCCATAGCAAGAGCCTTCTGTTTAGCGATCCAAGATTTTCTGTATGACACAGAATATCCGAATCGACCCTTAATATCTGCAATCAAACTCTTGATTGGAATGGATAGGTTTGTCTGGATCGAATTTGATATGATCGCGGCAATGTGAGTACTATCAAGATTTGTATGATCTTGAGATAGTATTGTTGAGAAACACGAATGTTGTCCGTCTATATTTTTTATTTCCCAATATTTACGGACTTTGCTATAAGCTGCTCTCAGACGCCATTGACAACCGTTGTGATATTCCAGACAACGAATAACATAAATGTTGGGTTTGGACTCAACGACGGTGTATTTGTAACCGTTGGTTATATGATAATGTTTGATTGCAAGAATAGTTTCCTCCTTTGACTGGAATTGCATACCTTGATTCAACTCTGGAACGAGATGTGCAGATGATTGTGTGATCTGGTCGTCGTCGTTGTTGTCATCTTTGAGTATGTTGTCTAATTCATCATCGGTGCTGAAGTCATCAACATTATCCAAAATTAAAGGTTGTTCATCGATCAACTGCGATGATGAAGATGCTGGTAAGTTACCTGATGCCATATTTGAATAAATGTTGGGAAGAGTTTGTAAGATTGGAGTAGCAGGAGAGGTCTTGGACGTGCAGTTTGGATGTGAAGATGGAGTTGTTATATAGCGTATAAACGTTCATGAATATAGTAGGTGTTATGGTCTATCAGTGATTAGGGGTGTCCTCTCATATACGTTTTGCAGTGTCCTCTCATATAAGCTTTTCTGCACTCGTTTTTTAAGTAGTTATTGAGAAAATAATTTGTTTAATTGTTGTTAACAAATAAATAACGTACAATTTATATTTATAATAATAATATAGTTTATAAATAATTAAAATTTAAAAAACAAAAATTATACAAATAAAATTTTTAAAAAAAATCATAAAAGGGAAGTTGTGGGGAGGGGGCACGACTTCAATAGGTGAAGTCATGTACCCCCTACACGACTTCAATGGTTGAAGTCTTGTAGGGGGTACAGGACTTCACCTATTGAAGTCGTACCCCCCCCCCCCCTAACTTCCCTTTTTTTTTATTTTTTTTAAAAAATCTTATTTATATAATTTTTACAATTTGGAAATTTTTTTCTAAACTCTAATAAAATGCTTAAATATTGGATAATATTTTTACAATTCATAAAAATTTATTACATACATTTAATAATATTCATTACAAATTTTGATATGGTATTTATGGATGCATCAATATTATGTGGTACGTGAGAAGACATTGTACTTTTGCAGTTGTCCACATTTGCCTCTGACCACCAATAATGGTATTCAACTTTGGTATTCATGTTCCTATTCATTTGCATGCTTACATTTACTGAAGATTTTACCTTCAATGCTACTACTATTCAATCACATGCCTCTTTTATTTTTGCAGGTTTGAAGATTCTTTGAAGAGCACTCATTACAACTTATATGAATTGTCATTTCCATGTCTCATTCACGTGACTTTCAAGATTCTTGGGCATCAATGCTTCAACTTAAATTGGTGGAGGGTGCATTTGATTTCTCCCACCGTGTTCTGAGTTCCAATAGCCAACTTCCCTTAATAAAATAGACTTTGCTTTCATATCCCACTTGTCTACCCATTTCAATTGTGAGTTCCAATATCCAAAGTACTTCTCCTTTCTCATTGGGGTAATAACCCACTTTCACCCACAAAATTTAATATGGCTTCTGCCCGTCAACTTCCCGTTGATATGTCCCTTCTACGACTACAAGATAAACACATCGTGAATTCTATTTGGGAAGGCAATGAACGAGTCATTTGCCCTCGAAGACATGCAATTTGGATAGCAAAGCATGTCCACGAAATTGATGAAAGAATAAAGAATATTCTACAAGCAGCAAGGTTTATCCATATTTTGCAAGCATCAAGTATGGAGATAAATCACCAGCTAGTCACTGCTTTGGTTGAGAGGTGGAGAGTCGAGACTCATACTTTCCACTTGCCTCTTGGTGAAAGTACGATTACATTGGAAGACATTACATTACAACTGGGGCTTCCTATTGAAGGACATGTGGTGACTGGCATCAGTAGTGGTCCACTAACACTTTTTTGTCATCAACTACTAGGAGATGTTCCTCCTGAGAATTGTGTAAGGTGCAACAGAATCAAGTTGTCATGGTTGAATAACACTTTTCGCCAATTGCCTCATGATGCAATCGAACAGGTTATTGAACAATACGCTAGAGCGTATATGTTGATCATAATTGGCAGTGTCATGATGCCAGATACATCTGCAAGCATGATGCATTTGATGTATCTTCCCCTATTGGCGGACCTACACAACGTTTCACAGTATAGCTAGGGATCTGCCACGCTTTCGTGCTTGTATCGTGCCCTTGATCATGGTACTAGGGCTGACCAAGAGAATATCGGAGGGTGCATGATCTTGTTACAATGTTGGGCATGGGAAAGAATAACATGTCTTTCACCAGAATTACTTGATGTCACAGAACAGGACATATCTTCTGGTGCCGTTTTTCCACTTGCGAAAAGATGGTGTCGCACAAAACAGTCAATATTCCAGGACAGTACAACTGTTACCCAATTTCGTCATAAAATACACGACCTATCACCTAGACAGGTATTTTTCAACTGTGAACTTAATATTGTGTTATAAATTTTGTTAACATTTGATGGCTTAATTAGTAATACTTAAACCAAAAACTTCAATACTGTAGTTGCTATGGACACCATATAGACGTGGTGAAATTTCTCAACTCATTGAAGTAGAAGTGCCCCCGACATGTCGGGCAGTTGTGCCTCTTATATGTTTCTCTGTTGTAGAATACCAACAATCAGACCGTGTCATGCGACAATTTGGATTTCGATAAAATGTTCCCCATCAACCGATGAATCTAGATGAGGAACATAAACAAGATATGAGAGGAGGCGCTGAATGGAATTGGCATGAACACCATCACCAGTGGATTGCATTGTGGAATGACCGGCATAATCGTGTGTTCGACGGGATTCCTTTCCAGAAAAATGGTCACTTGCGAGATGAATCGGAGTATATGCAGTGGTATATAACTCATACCATCCGCTACATTGGTATAATAGAAGATTCAACCGACGAAGAGGTACTACAATATTCCCTCCACATAAATTATAAAAGTGTTAATATCTTGTGACCTTCACATCACACATTATGTTTGGTAGTATGACATGGACAACGACGAACACTTCCACCCAGCATCTCAATACCGTGCATCTTCTTCATATCATGACCCAGAAAGGTCTGCCTCTGACCATGTCAACTATCAACATCCACCTCCAAATTCAAGGTTTCAACAAAACATCCCACTGACATCAACATATCCTGGGGTTCAGGCCTCTTATTTCGCCTTTCCACCATCAACATCGTTCAGTGGAGGTCCTTCCAATTATTTTGGAACCTCGACAATGACTCCACCATCTTCATACCCACACGCTTCATCCTCACATAACGTGTATCGACCGACATATTATTCTGAAAACCTTCAACAGTGCAATGAAAGTCATCCCACGGATGCAAACCAACACACGCAGAGTCCCACACTACAACAACAATCACAAAGGCGAGGCCAACGACAACGACGAAGACCACCGTGTGGGACTGGAGGCATAAATAGAATGTTTGGCTTCTTTATTCATAAATATGTAATTTGTTTATCATTTTTAATTAATGAATAACATTTATATCATCATAAACTGTTATCCTCTAATGTTATTATTGCATTCAACTTTATATAGAAATCAATTTTATTAGGTAATGCATTCAATGAATTATAAAGCAAACAATAAATCAAAATTTGTTCCTCCAGACTGTAAGGGCTGTACAGCATCTTCGTAATCGATTACCACAAACTTACTGTAAGGGCTGTACAGGAGTTGTTGCAATACATAACGAAATAGGCTGGTAATCGATTACAGGGTTTCTGTAATCGATTACCAGTGGGCTATGGTAATCGATTATAGTAAACCCGTAATCGATTACCAGCCCAACCCTAGCCTATAAATTCAACTTTTTCTCTCTCCTCACGAACCCACACCACTCCCACTCTAGCAGCAGTGGCTCCCAGTGTCTTCCATCCTCTCCAAGGTCCAAAATCATCTTCTCTTCCACCATTTTCACTTCAAAACACCATATTTTCACTCCGCTTTCAATTTTGTTCAATTTGCACCGATTGGATTTTGAAATGGCGGACTCTTCAAAAAGGCAAAGAGTAAGGGGGTCATCTTCTACAGGTGGGGGACGTCGCCACCGTCAACCTTCACTGGCAGAAAACTCACCGTCACCCTCACCACCACCGTCACCCACTGCTGAACACCAAAATCTTCAATTTTCAACTCCTGCACTAGCCCAAAGGTATTTCTCCCTATTTAAAGACCGTCAGATCATTGAGCCAAAATATCTAGATGACGATTATTTTGAGAGACATAGTTTTGAATTTTTTGCCATGCTCAAAAATTTGAGATTGGATGAATTTTGCTGCGATTTTGCTACATATTATCCTGAGCTGGTACGTGTGTTTTATAGTAACCTCAAATTTTCTGAAAATGGAACAATGAAAACTGAGGTGAACAATGTCCAAATTATTATCAAACCCAGCATTTTTGCTTCTATAGCCGATCTTCCCTCGGTTGGGTTGCCCTTTGAGGGGAAATTATTTGAGGATTGGGCCAATGAATACAATATAGACGTAGCCAGACAATTAATTTGTTTGCCACACAATCCTCCTACCGGTAGAATTCTAGCAGGGAATATGACAGTTAAGGCTAGAGTATTACATTATACTATATGTCGTGTTTTGTTTCCACGTGTTTCTAACTTTGCACAGGCAACCAAGGAAGATCTTCTGATAATGTGGATTATAATGACGGCAAAGCAGATAAACTGGACCCATCTCATCCGACATAGGATGAAGAAGGCTTTGAGGCAAGGTGCTCCTTTACCATATCCAACTTTGGTCACCCGCATCCTGGAACATTTTGAAGTTCCACTGGAGGATGAAATATCTATCCCACATAATAGGCATTGGTCAATATCAGGAGGAGTCATACAATCATTTGGATTGACCCAAAATGCTGACAACAGATGGGTGCACAGAAATTCTCCTCCTCCACCTCAACCTGAAAATCAACCACCTCCTCAACTACAACTACCACCAGTTCAACGAACTAGTAGATTTGATGAGGTCATGACAGGGATAAACGATCTCCGAACATTTGTTGGGGACAACTTCAATAGCATGAATGCAAGATTTGAACAATTGGAGCTAAACATGGGTGACCGCTTCGATACTATTGATGCTCGAGTTGAGCATGTGGAGCACGACATTGAGTATCTGCGTCGTCATTTTGGTCCACATGGTGGATCATCTTCCTAGATGCCTTTCAATTTGTACTGTCCTTTTCTTTTAATTTTAGCTTCTTCCTTATGTAATGCACTTTTAATTCAATAAAATACTACAAATTTCATTTGTCATTTCATCTTATGATTTTCTCTTATTTCTATTACATAAAATCATATACTCTTCCTATACAAAACAATACATCACAATGTAATCAACAACAATGGGTGCTTACACAAATTCATATCAATACACTTAATAAACATCAAACTATGCACCACAATTACAATACAAAATTTCAAAAACCAACCAAAAACACACTGGTAATCGATTACAACAACCTTGTAATCGCTTACCAGAATGAATCTTGCACCAAATACAACCTGGTAATCGATTACACAAGTGTTGTAATCGATTACCAGTGCGTTTTTGGCATACTAATTTGAAGTCGTGCAGGGTGGTCACGATTTCAACACTCTATAATCGATTACCATTACGTTGTAATCGATTACCGTCATCAGAAGTCGTTTTTGGGGTGCACAACTTCAACACTGTTCATATGAACAGTGTGAAGTCGTGCAGGGGGCATGACTTCTTCACTTGAAGTCGTTTGGACCCCCCACGACTTCCCCATTTAAGTAATATGGTTTGAATTTGTCCATTTTGGTAATATTAGAGGCAAATATGCCTAGTTTGGTGCAAAAACCGAGTGCTAAAGATACTAAAGAAGTAATTATAAAGAGATGGATCATAGTTCAACATTAAATATCACCTACAGAAGTAATTTCAAATGTAATATATATTATTAAATTAAATATAATAAAAATTAATAATAATAATAATATTATTATTATTATTATATTTTTATTAATATTATGATTATTATTATTAATATTATATTATTATTATTATTCTTAATATTATTAATACTATTATTATATTACTATTATTATTATTATTATTATATTACAATAAAATGTTATTAAGAAAAAAAATGTCTATTCACTTTGCAAAATAGTACACAACAAGAACACAAAAATGTATATTCATTTTTTCCTTTTAATTAATGTTAAGAGAATAGAAAAGAGAAAGAAAAAAATGGCAAAAACAAATAGAGAAGAGAAAAAAAAAAACACATCCACATCAGTGCATATATTTTTAATACCGGTTATTAAACTGAAAAAAAAAACCACTAAGAAACCAAGTAAGCTAAGTCTAAAAAAAATTAGTATAGAATATGTCTTTGTTTTAATAAATGTTTTTGATGATAAAATGTATGATTATTATTACTATTATTTTATATATATATATATATATATATATATATATATATATATGTAAAAATATATATTAATGTTTGCTTTGGTAGGTGTGTCATATGATTAGTTAAAAATCACATTTAACCATTTGTATGTTTGGATTGTTATACGTTCACAAACGATAATGTAACTTATGAAAAGTAATTGTCACCTAAATATATAATTTTTATATTGTATAAATTCTCAAATTCTTTATGGAGTTTTATAGATTTTGAAAGTATAGAACTATCATTTTTCATGAAGGATTGTAAATATATTTCATATATTTATACGTTTGTTTATACTCATTATCGTAATGATATAATTACTAATATACTTATGACAGTCAGGATTATTACAAATAATGTTATCATTATTAAACAATTTCAAATATTATTAATTTTAAATCACAACTTTCTATTATACTAAAAATAATACTTTATTACATAAAAATAAAAAGTAATTTTAATATGTGATTTCATTAAAAATAAAATAATTTAATATAACTTTTCATAACATAATTGAATCATTAAATTTATTAATTACAGTATTTAACAACTTTGTAAAATTTTATTTGAAATTATGCTATTTTATAATAAATTTCATGACGGCAAATATTAATCACTGTTATTTAAATAAGTATCATGAATTATATGTTATTTAAAAAAAAATTGATTAGGTACTTTAGAAATAATTTAAACTAAAAACATGATTTTTTTTTCATTTTTTTCTTTTTCTTACGTAGTTTGAGTCTTTTATTATTACAGTAACAAATAAATACTTGTACTTATTCTAAAAGCAATAATAAATATTTTATTTTGTTCACCTACTGTTTTTGTCTATTTGATTTCCTCTATTTCCTTTCAATCCTTCTTGTATTTATCTATTTTATCTGTTTCTTACTCTTGTTATCGTTTTTTTTTTTAATTTCCTCTATTGAATTAACATTTTCCTTAATAATAAAATGTTATGAGAAAAATTGAAATGATGAACAGGTAGACGTCGTTTTCTTGATGCCGTTGTGACGGAGCTTTCCAGGAGTAACGGCCACTTCAGTTTTCCTTTTACGGCAAATGCAAAAGAGAAGACAATAAAGAAACCCAAGAAAACAAAAGCAGCGACAGCACACAATTCAACGCATGTTAACCTCTTCTCAAACTCAGCTTTTCTAAATAAGTCCGTTTTCGCCGTTTTCAAAAGTATTTTTCCTCCTCCACACAATATTATTGTATCAATGTTCACACATAATAATAAATAATAATTTATAAATAATAATTTATAAACAAATTCGTAAAAAAAATATTATCGATGATATAAATCATTCCTATTTCTTTTAATTGAAAATATAAAAATATTGGATCACCTATAAATAAAATCAATTTATGTTACATATAAGTAAATAAAATCAATTTATGTTATATATAAAAAAGTATATATCTTATCTTATAAATCTAATTTTTAAATTAAATTAACTTAAAATTTATATTTTAATCAAATCATTCATGTCACATGTTATATATGTTTTATTACAAAAAAAATATGTTAAAAATTTCATATTTATAAATAACATCTATAATATATAAATAAATACAAATTTATACAAAATTAAATTAACAGTAAAATTTACTTTTTTTCTTACATTTATAAATTTCTACAGATGATTTTATTGGTTAAAATTTTCAAGAATATTCAAGACAAATCTCTTCATTACATCCATCATAAGGTCGAGAAGTTTCCTTAGGTAAACAAACAAATCCCTACGTTTAAGGGAACCGTTTTTCAACTAGTCGTTTCCTATCATTGATCATGTAACGCACATTTATAACGGAACGGATTCAACGTGAAACTTTAAGACCAATAATAAAACGCACCAAAAAAAAGCAAAGAAACGTAGAGAACAGTCTCTCTCACCAACTCACTACCGTTCATTCACACCGCACATCTTCTTCACCACACACCTGTCCACGTTTTCGTGGGGCCCACACGTATTTCCCAACATTATAAATACCACCACCCTCTCTTCCCGCATTCATTACAAAATAAACCAAAAGCTCACAGCACCTTCAACACCTGTTTCTTCGTTCTCTTTCTCTCTACGCTTTTTCGAGTCATGGCATCTCAAGCATTCTCCGTCAACGCCTTCCTCTTGGCTCTCGTTGCGGCACTTTTCTTCGCCGTTTCCACCGCTCAAGATCTGTCTCCGGCGCCTGCACCAGGTCCTGATGCCGGAGCAGCCGGATCTGTTTCTAGCTCTGTGGCCATGATCGGAGCTTCGATTGTGCTTTCGATGTTTGCCATATTCAAGCACTGAATCTCGCTTATCTGACGAGTTTGTTCCGTATATTAGTTTTGTTGTTGATTTGGTGTGAACAATATTTATTATGATGATTATAATGAGTTGATCTATGTCTTATGCAAAGTGAGAGAGAAAGAAAGAGATTATTGTTATGTATTAAACAATTTATTGTAGGTGTTAGTGAGAAATAAGAGAGATTTTATATTCCTATTTTTTTTTTTCAATTTCACCATGTATTATTATTATTAATATAAATGTACTCCATTACCTTGTTTTTTTATTGTTACTTTTCTCAACTTTAAGTCAACATTCATTTTTCCCTAGGAACTTACGATAATTCCATTTTAGGTTTTTAGTATTATTTAATAGATAAAATCAATATATTTTTAAAGATAAAAATAATCTAAAAATGACTGATAATTAAATTTAAACGTTTTTTTAAAGAACTTATTTAGTGTCTCTTACTAAAATATATATTTAAAATTTTGAAAATTTTAATGTTATTTAAAATTTTGAAAATTTTAATGTTATTTAAAATTGTTTCGTGAAAACCAATCAATGGTCAAACCATTTTTGTTGTGCCAAGATCACTACAACGTCACCACGAAATCCTCGCGCCTCCGCCAACCAGGTCCATCGCGGCACCTAAAAATGAAACCAACACAACCTACGAACATAACCTAGTTTCTTTCACGGAACATTGCAAGACCAAAGCAACCACCGCAATGCTTATCTCCAACAACCATTATCTTCTTCGTTGCAATCACAAAACACAAAACCTACGAATCACGAAACAGAAGCCTAGATTTGTTATACGCCTCCACCATGTAAGCCAATGCGAACAACGCCTCTCACGCCTTCATCTTCTTCGCGTATCCATGGAAACCTGCAAGAACCAAATATCCAATTGTAGAGAAACTTCGATGGCTACGAGCTTCATTGTGTCACTATACCACCACAATATTCTTCACATCAGCTTCTTCACCTACAAAAACCATGAAACAACAACACATTATCTTTGCACCAGAATCTCACAAGCCATCGTGCCTGCAACCTTGCGAACACACAAATTATGAATACGCATATGTATCTCCTCTCGCGAAACTTGCGAATCAGAAAAAGACCAGACTAGAAAATCCTAAATCCCGAACCAGAACCCAAGTCGTAGAGAGCCATCACACTAGAATAGAATCTCAAACCAAGCACCTGCCACGACCTTTTACTCCTATTTAGTAATGGCTGACATAGACACTATGTGGTTAATGATTTAGATGCTAATGACTCATTATTTTATACTATTCACTTAGTATTTTTGCACCGAATTGTGTTAGTGAATTGTGTTTAATTCTCCATTATCACTATTTTACACTATTCACTTAGTATTTTCGCACCGAATTGTTAGTGAATTGTGTTTAATTCTCCATTATTGTCTCATTTTCACTATTTGAGCTTAATTTGACTAATAATTCTTATTTTAATTAATTTGAATTATTTTGACTTAATTATTCTAATTATTATTTGCAGGATAATTTTGGAATTATTGTTGGAACGTAAAGAGAGCTGACACATCATTTATTGTTTTGCAAATCAACATTTCTTTTTAATTTCATTTTTAGTTTAGCTTTGTGCTTATTTTTGGTCAATTTAGGAGAAGTCCATTAGAAGGAAATTTTTGTAGTTTGGAACTTTTAAAACCCCAATTCAGATTTCAATTTCTTCCTCTCCCTCATTTCACGTTTTTCCTTTAGGTTTTAGGAGCTTTGGTGCGTTTCCACCCCCTCCCCCTTTAGGGGCTTAGGTTTTGTTCTCTTTTCCTTTCCATTAATGAATGAATCTCATTTTTAATTTGTAATTGCAACTTCATTTCTTGTTGCTATTTAATTTCGCATTTCAACTTCAATTTCGTGCATGTCAATTTCGTTCAGAATTTCATTTCCCATTGCGTTTTTCAATTGTGTTTTTGTTTGCGTTTTTGACGTCTATTTTCATTCTAGAATTGCGTTTTCTTTTATGCTGTTACTAGGTTTAATGATTTTGTTTTCGTTTTGCTGTTTGGATTTCATTTTAATGGTAGCTTAAGTGTGTTTGGTTGGTCATTAGTGAAACTGCATCGTTTCCATTAGATTTATGAGTTGAAAGTGTGTTTTTGCTGCTCTGATTTGGCTCAATATTGAATCTGTTTTGTGCTTGAGATTGGGGATACGCTTAGTTGCCTAATTGGTATTAAATCTTCGCTTAGTTGATGAAACTGTGTGGTGCAAAATTAATTGAATATGAGCAAAGCGTTTGCTTAATTCACTTTTATGAAAGCATGATTGGTCTTTGCTTTGTTGGTTAATTCATGTTGGATTAGGGGTTAGAGTAGTGTGTAATTGTTGTTAATTTGTGATTGGAAGCATTGTAAGTGAGTTAGTGACCAACTGTTTTCAATTAGTGTTCAATTCGTGCTTTAATTCATTTAATTTCACTACACAAATCTGTCCATAAACACCCCCCACCAATTGTTCAATCTAATTCCTGAACCACATTTGGTCCTTGAGAGACGACATAGGAGTCACTTTTTAGGATTATACTGCACTTAATTGCATATTAATTTGATTCGGGTACGACCTCGATCAGACGCCGTTACGAAAAAGGACAAAATTGAACAAAAATTATAAACATTGGAACTACTTTTAACACCAAAGAAAGTCGATGATCACTATGAACAAAATTCACGAAAATAATGATCAAAATATGTATTGAGCCTTAAAATTATACTAAAAAGTTAAAAATGATCATGTACCTATTTTTTTTAATAAATTCTAGATTATGTAATTTAAAATATATTTTTAAATCTAGAAACAAATTTCAAAATATGCATTCTAAAATGTATTCAAAACATACATTTTTTTAATCGAAATCCCTTTGGATTGTACAATACGATATGCATTTAAAAAATGTATTTTAGAATGCATTCTAAAAGGTATTTCTAAATATATATTCCATAATGTACATTTTAAAATACATTAAAAAGACATCTCAAAATATGCATTTTAAAATTTATTTCCTGATCGAGAAATATCTTTAGAATATTACAATCATAAATATATTTTAAAAATTGCATTTCAAAATACATTTTGGAGGATATTTTTCTATCTAAAAATACATTTTGAATTCTACTTTTAAGAATATAATTAAAAAAACTTCTAAATTAGTGTTCCGAAGAATATTAAGTGTTCCACTCCTACACTTCTTCTCCTTCCTCCTCTACCACCATCTTTTTTCTTCTTTTTCCTCACGCTTCTTCTTCTCCTTCCTCCCCTACAATAATGCTCCTTTTTTTTTTCTTCATGCTACTTCTTCTCCTTCCCCTCCATACTTAGATTTGGCAATGACAATGGAGTTACAAGGGAAAAAAAGAGGGCAAAGTTGTCATTTTGTTAGACATATAGGGTATAGGAAGAAAAAAGACAGGTACAAGAAAAAAAATTAAAATGCTAAGATATTTCGTTAATTTTAAAAAATTAAATACTTTTTTGAATTCTTCCTAGTTTCTTCAGGCTGTAATTTTTCTTCTTTATGAACTATAACATCCAAAAAATACAGCAATATACTATATGATAGAATGATTACATTTAATAATAATTCAGATCAACCTTAAAATTCAAAAGAACGTATGGTTTATGGCCAAACGGTCTTACAAAAAGTTAAAATCTTAAAATGTACAGAATAAGCAAACCTGACCGAACGGTTTACAAAATCAGCATCGGACGGTCATACAAAATGGAAAGAAAAGGTGATCGAACGATCACTTTACAGAATAACTAAACTACTGACCGAACGTCCTACTGTTCGGTCTTCACTTCTACTTCTACTAAATTTTCTTCTTCCAGCGCCTCTTCCAGCATCTCCTCTCCATCTACTCACATCCACACGGATGATCATTGCAACGACAAGGACGGACGTACAAAACCAGACAACACAGGAACAATGCAGGGTAAGCTTATGTAATTTAATTCAAATAATAACATACATTTATCATATTCAAACACACCTAGTACATTTCAACATACGATTCAAACAAGGCCTACTAATAGACTGACTGTTCGGACGGTATGAATTCTGTGTAGCTACGACGTTCGTGCACCCGGGTGATGTAGTAACTGGAATACTCTCATCAGCTGCCACCCGAGGTTAGTCTGTTCCGTCCAAAGTACCCCTAAGGACTAGGACCTCCTGCCGTTCCCACACATGACCTACCCTCCTCTACGTGAGGACGAGTACTCACGGAACATCAAGATGAACCGCCAGCTAAGCATTTCCACATTCATACTTTACAATTTCAATAGTCATCCATGAGTCGTTCCTCCCCGGAACGCTCGTTAAAAAATCACAACGTTTCCTCCATCTCATATACTCTTCATCATTTATTATCCATCATTTTACTTTCATCTTTATCATTGATAACAGTTGAAAAACTGTTATTTTCATGCTTAAAATTGATACTAAAAGCAACCTTTAGACTTAGAAACTAGCTTGAAATCATGCCTTTTGTTTATATTTTCAGAAATAAGAGAGCTGGACAGGTTTATGCTTGATTTAAGTGTTTTTGTGCAGGTTTTGAGGTGAATTTGGTGAAAGAAGTGAAGAATAAGAGAGAGGACATTAGAAAAGACAAGAAAGAGTGCAAAAAGGAGAAGTCGAAGGCACCGCTCAGCGGCAAACTACCGCTGAGCGGCACTAAAGAGGTGACGTTGGAACCGCTGAGGGGCAAATGGCCGCTGAGGGGAAGAAAGAAGACGCGTAACCACCGCTGAGCGGTAAATGGCGCTGAGCGGCACTTTTTGGGCTTGGACTTTTATAATCTTTTGTAACTCTAGATTAGTATTTAAGGGCTTGCACGTCCTTTAGTTAGTATCTTTGGCAGAAACGAGGCAAACACTCTCTCTTTCACCCCTTTGAAGGAGGATCTTGGATGCTCAGGCTACCTCTTCACCTTTATTGGGTTTATTCTTTCATACTTTCATTGTTATTCATCTAGGTTCACCATGAATATGGTGAACTAAACCTTGTATGTTTGTTGGGGAATCAATGTAATCTCTTGAAGCTCTCATATATGGATTTGTTGAATACATCTTTGAATTAAGACATATGCTTTCTTTTCATCATTAGTTAGGGTTTTTCCTCTTTGCTCAATGCTTGCATTGTTTAACTCATTCTAATGCATGATTATTGGTTTTGTTGATACGGACACGTACGGGGAAATCTAGATCCGGGGAATTTCTCCCAATATTTTACTGACAACATTATATTGGTTGCCTTAAGCTCCTGCACTCATGAACTAATCATTAGGAATGCTAGGAATTGTATGAACTATTTGATTAGGGAGAAGCCATCTAGAATGGTACATTAGAGAGTGGCATTAACAATGATGATTTGAAAGAGGAATTCCTAAAATATATGAGAGTGGATGAGATGAAATTGACCCCCAACAACATATTCATTCATTTAATCCATTGAAAGTGTTTATCTTATGTCTTTGCCATTGATCAATTCATGCATACATGTTTATTTTCGTCTTGCATATTAAAATTTCAATCATTGTTTTCTTAAGTCTTAGCTAATCAAGAAATCACATAACTAAACTAGGCCGTGAGTCCTTTGGGAAGAACGATACTTGGTCTTACCAAGTTTTATTACTTGAACGATTCGGTCATACTTGCCGATTGTGAAACAAGTTTGTGACATCATATTTTGGTGCTTACAAATTTGCCCATCAAGTTTTTGGCGCCGTTGCCGGGGACTCGTGGTTTAACTGGTTAATTTGTGTGATTATTGATTATCTTTGACTTATTTTTTTATTTTTAATTTAAATTTCGAATTTTTTTAATTTTATTTTATTTTTCTGTTTATATTTTTCAGTTTGTATTTTATTTGATTTTATTTTATTTTTCTGTTTTCTGTTTTTCTGTTTTCTATTTTTATTTTCTGTTTTTTATTTTCGGTTTTTATTTGATTTGATTTTATTTTAGGTTAGATTAGATTAGATTTTTTTTTTTTAGGTTAGATTTTATTTTTATTTTTTTTTAGATTAGATTTTATTTTATTTTATTAGATTTTATTTTTTTATCTTTTTAGGTTAGATTTTATTTTATTCTTATTCTATCTTTTAGGTTATGTTAGATTTTATTTTATTTTATCTTTTAGATTAGATTTTATTTTTTAGATTAGGTTTTATTTTATTTTATTTGATTCTATCTTCTAAATCTCTTATCTTCTTATATCTTTTCAATCTTTATTTTCTTTTCTCTATCTTTTTGTGCTAACAATTGTTTTTAGGGTTTTGTGCCTAATGTCTGCAGAATGCAATTTGGTCAAGAGTTTAATTATAGGGGCACTCAATTCTACCAAAGTAATCTCAACCAATGGTGGGAACCTCACTCAAGCATGGATCAAAGCCAATTTTGGCAAGCTGCTGGACAATTTGAGAACCAACCACAACAACAATGGCAGCAACAACCCTTTCTATCAGGAAGTTTGGATAGGTTGGAGGACACCCTTCAACGATTTTTGAAAAATTCCGACTCTACTCAGAAAAGCATTGAAGAATCATGTAAAAGAATGGAGATGCAACTTCGTCACATTAGTCAGATATTAAATGATGATGTTAATACTGATGTTAACCTTAAGGAGGAAGGGCAAGTCATTATCACTGAAAGTGACAAGATTCTTGATGAGGAAAAATTAGAGGGAGATGAGGAAAGGGTAGAGAGAAAAGAGAAAGAAGAGTTGAGTGAGAAAGATAAAGATGAAGAAAAAGAAAAAGAATTGGTTGAGAGAAAAGAGAGAAAGAAAATTTGTGTGAAGATAAAGAAGTTGAGGAGAAAAAGAGAAAGGAAGAAAAAAATAAAAGAAGAGAAAAAGAGAAAATTTAGGGAGAGAAAAAGGAAGAAAAAGAAGATGAGAGGAAAGAAGAAGAAATCACATCCTCATCTAAAGAAGAATCATAGGAAGGAAAAGAAATTCAAGTGCTTTATGGAAATCTTCAAGAAATTGGAGATTAAAGTTCCTATGATTGAGACACTGCAACAGGTTCCTGGTTTGATCAAATTTCTGAAGAAGTTCAGTAGGAAGAAGAAGAAAAAGAAGAAGGAACTTGAGCTTTACTGGGTCAAGCTAATGACGTTAAAAGAGCGCTTGCTGGGAGGCAACCCAGTGGATTTAAAAACTTTTGATTTGGTTTTGTAATTTGTGAACATTATTTTTGTATTTATTTTGTTGGATCTAGCATCTACTGAAGGATGCTAGGTGATTAAGTATCTACTGAAGGATACTAAGTTTGTAACACCTACTGATGGGTGTTGGTGAGAAGATTTTGCACCTACTGATGGGTGCTGGTAAGTTTGAAACACCTACTGATGGGTGTTGGTGGATTTTGGGTCAGGCTCGTGACATTAAACAAGCGCTACCTGGGAGGCAACCCAGTTGATTGATTGTTTTTGTTTGTTTATTTTAGTTAGGGTTTGCATAAGCATTTTTAACATTGAATTGCAGGGAACCTATGAGGGGTATGCTAGGAAGGCACGTAGGTCAAGAAAAGAAGGAGAAGGGCACATCAAGAAAGTGCCGCTGAGCGGCAATTACCGCTGAGCGGTACTATCGCAGATGGGCTTAAGTTCCCCTTAGCGGAACCCGAGCCCATTGGGGTATTTTTAAACCCTAAGCTGCGCGTTTTTTACATTCTTTCAAGCTCTTCTCTGCACTAAGACTCCCACATATCTCCTCTTAGGTTTCCCACATCTTTTTACTCTTCCCTCTTTAGAAAATTTCTCTTCCACTCACTTTTACACTAGTGTGCTATCAAAGTTTGGGGTTGGAAGAGAGCATTCTAGTTTGGAAGCATTCTCATATCATCTAGCATCTCCACCCAAGTAAGTAAAATGCATTTTGTTCATTCTAGGGTTCTTGAAATTGACTGTGATTGTCAAAGCATGAATATTTAGGGGTTTTGATTTCTATGCATGATTTGATGATATATTTGATGTTTGAACCGATTAAACTGCTTGATTATGAACTGGAAAACTGAAAATTGCATTTGGGTGGAGTTAGGACTGTTTTAAAAAGAGATTTGCAAAAATCTGCAGATCACCGCTGAGCGGCATTTACCGCTGAGCGGCACTCTGCCAGATTGGTTTTTTCTGGTTTGTTGCGTGTTTGGATGTGGCACTGGTGGCGCTGAGGGGAAATTCTGGCCCTCAGCGGTGGTTTAGCTTCGAAAGGAGTTGTGTTCTGAGTTTACTAATGATTAACATCATGTTCTGTGGTTTTGGATTTATGTTTGAATGCAGGAATGGCATCCTCTTCAGGAAAGAGATTGAAAACCATGGCAACCAAGAGAAAGGAAAAGGAACCAGAGCAGCCCAATAATGGCAGGTTCCTCTCTAGGAAACATGAGAAGCACTTTAGGGTGGTTCAGGACAGGAGACTTCTAATGGAGAGAAAGGTTGGAATGATACCTAACTTTGCTCCTCAATTTGGAGAGCAAGTGTTAGGGAATGATTGGGGGAAGCTAGCCACTTATCCATCACCTGCCAACATAGCTGTGGTGAAAGAATTCTACACCAATGCAAAGAAGATTGGTGATTATCCAGCTGAGAATTATTTAGGCTATGTTAGAGGCCATGCTATCAGGTATGATCCTGACTCCATAAATAACTTTCTGGATACTGTGTGGGCTGGTGAGCAATGCCAGTTTGCTCTTAGCATGGAGGAAGGTGCTGATTATGAGGATGTGGAGAGAGTATTGTGTATACCTGGAGGACACTTCCAAAGGAATAGATCTGGCTCAGTGGTTAACATTAGGAGGACAGATTTGACTCCTCTTGCAAAGTATTGGATGGCGTTTTCTCATGCCAACATTCAGCCATGTTCACATGTGTCAGATATTACTCTCAGCAGGGCACTATTCATCTACTGTGTTATCAGAAACTTGAATGTTAATATTGGGCAGGTGATAGCTGATGAGATTAGTGTGTGTGCTAACACCTCAAACAACAAAGCACCACTGGGACATCCTTCTTTGATCACTCACCTTTGCAAGCTAGCTGGGGTGGACACTTCTGTTCCACCATTTGAGAGGCCAAGAAAAGCTATAGATGAGGCCTATTACAGACAGTATTGTGGAGGAGAGGAGGCAGCCCAGCCAGTGCCACCACGCCAGGCTCGTAGAGAGAGAAGGCCAGCACAGAGCAGGACTTCTGCTGATACTCATGAGGCAGAACCATTCCAGATGAGGGACATGTATATGTCTCTTATAGGTGCTCAGTTGCAGTCCATCCACAGAGGGCAGGTGGCCACGGCTGAGATGATAGTGGGGATGTATGATACCCCTCCAGCACACAGGTGGACTATGGATGAATTCCATAATGTGGTAGCTTGGCCAGAAGAACCAGTATATGGAGGAGCTGGAGCAGCTGAAGCTTCAGCCAGAGATATGGAGGAAGATGAAGCAGAGGAGGAGGATGCATTTGATGAAGATGATGATGAAGAGGAAGAGGAAGATACAGAGAGCTCGGACTGATGAGGAGCTGAGATAGCATTTACTGATGAATGCTATCATATGATTATGCTTTTGTGGTTTAAGTTTTCTGAACTTATTTGTTTTTGTTTTTAGATTAGGGTTTGATGTACTCTATTGAACACCTGGTTTGTTATGATGGTTTGCTATTAACTGTGATTGTGTGATAAGTAATGCTTGATGATGCTTATTGATTGATTGATGTTGAGATGATGTGCACATTAAAATGCTTATACAGGTGATTCACAAGCTTTGTGAACAAATGCATAATATCATGATTGTGATTGTGAAATTAAGCAGGATGTGTATGTCAAATGTGAATGAGCTTATATGTGAGGTTTTGAGCTCCAGAGTTGTTATTGTTGAATGCTATTACTTTGAAAGCATGAATGACTTTGCTCAGGTTTTCTATGATTGAATCAATTGCTTGTTTTGCATCATATGATCAAAGGCCGTGTTTTTGAAACCCTTTTTATTGCCAAATTCATAAAGTTAGCCTTCTAAAAGAGAACACGTTGTGTTCTATCCTTTGAACCCTTAGCCTTAAATATACACTGAACACCCTTGATTGAAAATCTTTACCTTGAGTTAAGTAGAAGATCTTATGTGGTATTGTTAAATGTTCAAGTTTGGGGTTATTGGGGAAACATGAAAAAGGAAAAAGCATTGAGCTAACAGCTAAAAAGTAAGAATATGCAAAGAAAAGAAAAGAAAAAGAAGCAAAGCTCAATGCAAATGCAAAAGCAAAGGCAAAAGAAAGTTGGGAATGAATAAGAAGATTGTGTTGTTATGATTCTTTTAACTCAAGGATTTTGTGATCCAGAAAAACCAATTTTCTTGTTAGCCCAGCCACATTATAAGCCATTGAAAAGTCCTTGTGATGATGCATGCTTGTGAATGTTTTTGATTGTGGTAAAATGAAAGGCAAAGTTGATTCATGTGACATTGTGATAGTGGAGTGAATGAGTGAAACACTTTACCTCTTATACACTTGTGTGTTGAGTGAAACACTTTACCTAGTGAGGAAATATTCCATAAGCACATGAACATCCATGCTTAATTGATTGATCATTCATGAAAAAATAGCAATTGTTGGAATTTAAATGACTTTGTGAACACTAAAGCATGTGCACATCTTGATTGAACTCTTGGTCTTAAGTTTGAGTGAAGTTATTACTTATCTTGAAAAGAGGATTTTGAATGAGTAAACCATCATATGAATTGGTTGGAGATGGAGTTACATTTTATTGCTTGAGGACAAGCAAAGTTCTAAGTTTGGGGTTGTGATAACAGTTGAAAAACTGTTATTTTCATGCTTAAAATTGATACTAAAAGCAACCTTTAGACTTAGAAACTAGCTTGAAATCATGCCTTTTGTTTATATTTTCAGAAATAAGAGAGCTGGACAGGTTTATGCTTGATTTAGTGTTTTTGTGCAGGTTTTGAGGTGAATTTGGTGAAAGAAGTGAAGAATAGAGAGGACATTAGAAAAGACAAGAAAGAGTGCAAAAAGGAGAAGTCGAAGGCACCGCTCAGCGGCAAACTACCGCTGAGCGGCACTCAAGAGGTGGCGTTGGAACCGCTGAGGGGCAAATGGCCGCTGAGGGGAAGAAAGAAGACGCGTAACCACCGCTGAGCGGTAAATGGCGCTGAGCGGCACTTTTTGGGCTTGGGCTTTTGTAATCTTTTGTAACTCTAGATTAGTATATAAGGGCTTGCACGTCCTTTAGTTAGATCTTTGGCAGAAACGAGGCAAACACTCTCTCTTTCACCCCTTTGAAGGAGGATCTTGGATGCTCAGGCTACCTCTTCACCTTTATTGGGTTTATTCTTTCATACTTTCATTGTTATTCATCTAGGTTCACCATGAATATGGTGAACTAAACCTTGTATGTTTGTTGGGGAATCAATGTAATCTCTTGAAGCTCTCATATATGGATTTGTTGAATACATCTTTGAATTAAGACATATGCTTTCTTTCATCATTAGTTAGGGTTTTTCCTCTTTGCTCAATGCTTGCATTGTTTAACTCATTCTAATGCATGATTATTGGTTTTGTTGATACGGACACGTACGGGGAAATCTAGATCCGGGGAATTTCTCCCAATATTTACTGACAATATTATATTGGTTGCCTTAAGCTCCTGCACTCATGAACTAATCATTAGGAATGCTAGGAATTGTATGAACTATTTGATTAGGGAGAAGCCATCTAGAATGGTACATTAGAGAGTGGCATTAACAATGATGATTTGAATGTTGAATTCCTAAAATATATGAGAGTGGATGAGATGAAATTGACCCCCAACAACATATTCATTCATTATCCATTGAAAGTGTTTATCTTGTCTTTGCCATTGATCAATTCATGCATACATGTTTATTTTTCGTCTTGCATATTAAAATTTCAATCATTGTTTTCTTAAGTCTTAGCTAATCAAGAAATCACATAACTAAACTAGGCCGTGAGTCCTTTGGGAAGAACGATACTTGGTCTTACCAAGTTTTATTACTTGAACGATTCGGTCATACTTGCCGATTGTGAAACAAGTTTGTGACATCATATTTTGGTGCTTACAAATTTGCCCATCAATCATCAATGTTAAGACCATCAAATACCGAACGTTCGGTCCTCACTAAGAACGAGGATGAACACTGTGGACGAAACCAAGAAGTCGCCCGTTCCAGATCAGAATAAGACCGAGAAGGTTACTTTTAGATTTAGTGAATGAACCAGGTATAATTATATATAATATATGACGAACGTTATTTACATCGTGAATCAGTTAAATGAACTGACTCTCGGGAGTTCAAACCAACACTCAAATTATAAATCAAGTATGGGGCTCTAGGTTGGATCCAACTCGGCTGGTGACATTCGATAAGGTGCCACCGAAGTGGGTCCTGCCGTCGACACCAAATCAATTGTAAACTCTACCTCGCGAGGAGGAGGTAGTCTAGGTACCTCGCTTAGAAAAACGTCTGGGAATTCATCTACAACCGATCCTCCTCCACTCAGCTTACTATCGGACGATCGTTCATAACTTGAACCTTCAAACTCTTCATTCGAGTGCGTCATGATCAGAAAGCAAACTGGCGCCCTCCATGATGTCTTCTTTTAGCTGACCGAGCGTCACAGATAAGTCTTCTTGTTCTTCATCAGGAAAGACTAACTCCTTCTTACCACAATCTATGAGAATGCGATTGGTAGCCAACCAATCCATTCCTAAAATCACCTCTAACTCTTTTAGAGGTAAACAGATGAGGTTCACCATATATCTACGCCCCTCAACCTTTATAGGACATCTAACACAGACTGTAGACGTCCTAACCTCACCAGCCGCTGGGGTTGACACCACTAGGTCGAACTGCATCTCACTCTCTGTCAATCCCAGTTTCTCAACGCACACCTTCGAGATGAAAGAATGTGTTGCCCCCGAGTCAAATAATACACAACAAGACTTTCCATATAGTAAGCATGTACTGATGATAAGTGTACCTGAGCTTGTTGCTTCAGCACTCGTTATTGCATATAAATGTCCAACCGCCTACGCTCGGCCACCCCTTCCTTGTTGAACTCTTCCTGAGTTTGGTGGCCTCATGACCGCTCGTCCCCCCATATTACACTCGCTCTCCAGATGACCGTTTCTTCTACAGCGAGTGCAATATTTCCCTCCTACCAACTGAGGGCATGATGACTTAGAGTGAGGTCCCCCACACTGAAAACACTTAACTGCCCCTTGTTGTCCAGACTGTCCGGCAACAACCATTGATTGAGTGTGAGACCTACTAGCGTTCGAAGGTAACACTGGATGAGAGTAGGGCGTCCTGCCCCGATTCAGATTAGTTCTAGTCAAAACCTGTCCCCTAGCTGATTGTTGCTGCTTCTTCTGTTGGTCCACCTCGGCCACATTCTTCTCCAACACTTTGGCCCTCTCAACCATTGTAGGAAACGACCGAATACATAGACTGGATATCAACAACTTCAAATCACTCCTCAGCCCATTCTCAAACTTCCGACACTGCCATTCTTCACTGGTTGCCATGGTGTTAAATTTTACTAAGTGCTTGAATTTGTTGGTATATTCCGAAACCGTCATTCCCCCTTGTACCAACTGAAGAAATTCCACTTTAGCAAAACGAACGTTATCTGGGAAGTATTCTTCATAAAACTTGCTTCTGAATACTTCCCATGAAATGGGACTTTGAGCGTCCGTCAATATCATCTTCATGCTCGTCCACCAATGGCTAGCCTCTCCGGTCAACAAATATTCAGTGAACGCCAATCGATTATCGTCTGGACACCTCTTGGCGTTGTAGATCCGCTCCATATCCCGCAGCCACTGATCAGCCTCATCAGGAAGGCACTTCCCATTAAACTTGGTTGGATGATGCTGCAGAAAATTCTCTAAGCTCCACTCGGTTTGATGGGTAGCGTTGGAAGTGGAAGCTCCAGATGTATTCCTCGTAGTCGCGATAATCTCCATCAGTTGTCTCTGGGTCGATTCAGAGTTAGCACGAGCGGCTTCCAAACTCTGTAAGGCGGTAGTGTTCTGCTGCACCAAGGCAGCATTCTACTGTTGGAGCGCTTCTATCATTGATTCTAACAGTCTGGTCTTGTCGGATACAACACGATCAATAGGTTGAGGAAGAGGTCTTGGTGCCATTAGTTCTCTAAGAAGCAGAGAAAACAATCGTTAGTTGAGTTCAAAGAGTTTAAAACACTCATCAAACGAACGTTAAGCACACAACAAAGACATGGTGTACTCATAACCTACAGTGTTCCTTAAGGAACAAAACTGCTCTGATACCACTAATGTAACATCCCAAAAATACAGCAATATACTATATGATAGAATGATTACATTTAATAATAATTCAGATCAGCCTTAAAATTCAAAAGAAGGTACGGTTTATGGCCGAACGGCCTTACAAAAAGTTAAAATCTTAAAATGTACAGAATAAGCAAACCTGACCGAACGGTTTACAAAATCAGCATCGGATGGTCATACAAAATGGAAGGAAAAGGTGATCGAACGATCACTTTACAGAATAACTAAACTACTGATCGAACGTCCTACTGTTCGGTCTTCAATTCTACTTCTACTAAATTTTCTTCTACCAGCGCCTCTTCCAACAGCTCCTCTCCATCTGCTCACATCCACACGGATGATCATTGCAACGACAAGGACGGACGTACAAAACCAGACAACACAGGAACAATGCAGGGTAAGCTTATGTAATTTAATTCAAATAATAATAACATACATTTATCATATTCAAACACACCTAGTACATTTCAACATACGATTCAAACAAGGCCTACTACTAGACTGACTCTCCGGACGATATGAATTTTGTGTAGCTACGACGTTCCTGCACCCAGGTGATGTAGTAACTGGAATACTCTCATCAGCTGCCACCCGAGGTTAGTCCGTTCCGTCCAAAGTACCCCTAAGGACTAGGACCTCCTGCCATTCCCACACATGACCTACCCTCCTCTACGTGAGGACGAGTACTCACGGAACATCAGGATGAACCGCCAGCTAAGCATTTCCACATTCATACTTTACAATTTCAATAGTCATCCATGAGTCGTTCCTCCCCGAAAACGCTCGTTCAAAAATCACAACGTTTCCTCCATCTCATATACTCTTCATCATTTATTATCCATCATTTTACTTTCATCTTTATCATCAATGTTAAGACCATCAAATACCGAACGTTCAGTCCTCACTAAGAACGAGGATGAACACTGTGGACGAAACCAAGAAGTCGCCCGTTCCAGATCAGAATAAGACCGAGAGGGTTACTTTTAGATTTAGTGAATGAACCGGTTATAATTATATATAATATATGACGAACGTTATTTACATCGTGAATCAATTAAATGAACTGACTCTCGGGAGTTCAAACCAACACTCAAATTATAAATCAAGTATGGGGCTCTAGGTTGGATCCAACTAATGTAGACACGTCAAGATGTTAAAGAACCATATTTGGAAAAATTCAAATACAGAAACCTAATGCTAGTCAATGACCAAACACGGTAAAAGAGATTCTACTAAAATTAGACGAACGATGTTTCATCAAGATTGATCAATTAAACAAGTACAAGCGCTTGGTATAAGACCGAGCGCCACTCATTACGAGAGCTTGGGTGGAGACATATCACTAATTTAAACTTATAATAAGAACATTAATAATAATAAATATGATAAGATACGATGGGGACAGTGTTTAGGAATGCTAAATATACAAATACAGGTTTACAAGATTTTCAGTTCTTCACGTAACACTCATGTACATCTACGTTTGGCCGAACGCTCAAACATAGCACTATTACAAGAAGGCGCTCGTCCTCAACTAGAATTCTTCCCAAATGAAAGAATTCAATTTCAAAGAAGTTAACTAGAAACACCGAACGGTCAAGGACCGTTCAATGACAAACGCACATTATCATAGTGAGAATTTCACATTCAGGTTTTCATTTATCTTCAACTCATTTTTCAATACATCATTTCATAACCTTATAACTTCACATAATACATCAATTTACAAACTTCGTAAAGTCTATATCATGTTAATAAATCATACTCCAAACAAATACTCATATTCACATTCATACACTCCAAACATATCAACCATCATGCATTATATTCATTTCCATCAATTAGAGATCGTTCATACAACCCAATAAACAGATAAATTAAATTAAATAAGTTTCCCTTACCTCTAGTGTGAAATTCACCCCTTGGAGGAGGATTTTGGATGCTAAGGCTCCTTTCTCAACTTCCCAGGGTTCTATCTTTCTAACTTTCATTGTATTTCATCTAGTTTCACCATGAATATGGTGAACTAAACTTATCTTGTTGTTGGGGAATCAAGGTAAATCCTTAGAAACTCTCATGTAATGGAATTTGTTCTTCAAGATCTTTTATAACATACATGCTTTCTTTCATTAATTGTTAGGGTTTTTCCTCTTTGCTCATAGCATGCATTGTTTAACTCATTCCATGTCATGATCATTGATTTTGTTGATATGGACACATATGGGGAAATCTAGATATGGGGAATCTCTCCCAACAGTAGTATAAACCTAGACATAGGAGTATGATGGTTGGTTGCCTTTAAGATTCTGTTCACTATAATGCATGATTAATTGCTAGGGAGACAAGACATTGTAAACTAGTGATTATGGTTAGGCTTTCTTCGCCGAGACATCGGGTTTAAGGTAATTTAGAGAGTGACATTAACATTAATGAAAAGAATGATGAATTCCTTAATACATGAGAGTGGATAGGATGAAATTGATAAACCCCAACAACATATTCATCCATATAATTCAAACTACGTGTTTTGTTTCTTCTTGCCCATTGATCAATACATGCATACATATTTACTTTTCAGTAGTTTGCATTGAAATCTGAAGTAACTGTTTGTACAAATATTAGCTAGTCAATAAATCACATAATTGTTTAGGCCGTGAGTCCTTTGGAAGAACGATACTTGGTCTTACCAGGTTTATTACTTGATACGATTCGGTTACAGTTGCCGAGGGTTTAACAAGTTTTTGGCGTCGTTGCCGGGGACTCGTGGTTTAACTAGTCTATTTATGTGATTATTGATTATCTTTGACTTGAATTTTGAATTTCTATCTTTTTATCTTTCTGTTTTATTTGTTATCATCTTGTTTCTGCTTTGTTTTGTTGATTTTTATTTTTATCTTTGTATCTTTTATTCTTTATATCTTCTCTATCTTTTTGTTCTAACAAATTTTTCTACGGTTTTGTTTTTCTGTGTATGCAGGAAGCAATTCGCATTAGAAGCAAGAAAACCTCGGAACCTCTTCTTGAAGGCTTAGACGAGAGTAGACGGAGGAGAAGAATCCGTACGTCTAGAGAACTTTTCCCTCCTCCAGAAACACTTTTACAACCTTCACCACAAGGTTCCTACCATAGCACTGAGGAGATGGCGGAGGGGAATAATGGCAGAAGGACTCTTGCAGATTACACCACTGTGGTTGGCCCTCAACATTTTAACAGTATAGCAAGGCCGAGGGCCAACGCTGTAAACATGGAGGTGAATTCGGCGTTGGTACAGTTGGTGAAAAGTAATCAGTTTAATGGGCTATCACATGAAAGTCCATATGAACATCTCACCACCTTCAATGAAATCTGTAACACCGTGAAGATAAATGGAGTACCGGATGAAGCAATCAAGCTTAGTTTGTTTCCTTTCTCATTGGGAGGCAATGCTAAGCTATGGTTGAATTCTTTTCCAAAATGTAGTTTTACAGAATGGGAAGTTGTGGTTGCAAAGTTTTTGAACAAGTACTTCCCACAATCTAAAGTCAACAAAGGGAAGCAAGAGATCTCTTCCTTCAGACAAGGCATGGAGGAAACATTAGGCCAAGCATGGGATCAATATGAAAGTTTGTTGAGGAAGACTCCTACGCATGGTTTTGACAAAGCAACAGTAGTTCTACTTTTCCTTGGAGGTCTTGGTTCACAAACCAAGTTAATGTTAGATGCCTCAGCTGGAGGTAATATTAAATGTAAGACTCCAGAGGAAGCAACAGAATTGATAGAGAACATGGCTACTAGTGACAATGAATTATACAACGAAACAGGAACGGAACGTCAACAAATGGTAATTTTACAAATGCAATCTCAAGACGCCTTATTTGCACAAAATGAGATCATCATTAAGAAGTTGGAAGAAGTAACAAAGAAGCTTTCTTTGTTACCTCAAGAGATATATAATATTTCAATGGTCCAAAAGCAGCAGCAACAATGGCAACCATAACATATTCCATATGAGAAAAAAAAAATTGGAGGACACCTTTAAGAAATTCATGAAAATAAGTGTCTCTTATTGTAAGAATGTGGAAGATGCATTTAACAGTATGAAGATGAATATTAGGCGAATGATCAACAAGATAGAAGGTCGTGAAAAGAATGCAAAGAACACTATGAGTGAATAATGTAAAACTATTGTAAGAAGAAGTGGGAAAGTGTTAGAGGAGAGAAAAATAGAGAGAAAAGAGAGAGAAAATGAGAGCAAAAAAGAAACACTTGAGTGGAAAGACATGGTTGAGAGAGAAAAAAAGGGAGAAGAGCAAGATGAGAAAAAAGAGAGAAAGAGAAAGAAGAGGTAAATGAGAGAAAAAAAGAGAGAAAGTTAGAAAAGACACTTCCTTATCCAAAGATTTATTCAAGGAAGGAAAAAGAAAAACAATTTGAGCGGTTCATGGAGATGTTTAAAAAACTGGAGATTACCATTCCTTTCTTTGAAGCATTGCAACAGATGCCATCTTATGCAAAATTTTTGAAAGAACTCCTTACAAAGAAAAGAAAATATATTGAGAAAGAGACCATTGAAGTGCAAGGTAGCTGTAGTGCAATCATACAACAATTACCTCCCAAGTTTAAAGATCTAGGGAGCTTCACTATTCCATGCACTATAGGAGAGTTGAAAGTTGGAAGAGCTCTAATTGATTTGGGAACTAGTATTAATTTAATGCCACTTTCTGTGTTTAAAAGAATTGAGGGTTTAGAACTCAAACCAACTAGAATGACACTTCAATTGGCGGACAAGTCTCTTAAATATCCTTATGGAGTAGTTGAAGATGTGCTGGTCAAGGTAGACAAATTCGTTCTCCCAGTGGATTTGGTTATCATGGAGATGGACGAAAATGGAGATATACCTCTCATTCTTGGGAGACAATTTATGAAGACTGCCAGAGTTTTAATTGATGTGGAGAATGGTAAGCTTAAATTGAGAGTTCAAGATGAACAAGTAAATTTCGATGTATTCAAAGCCATGACACATCCAAAAGATGACTGATGAGTTGTTATTTCTTGAATTATATTTAGTTTATTGCACTTAAATAAACCAGGGAATTGTGTTTAATTGTTTGTTATTTCCCCGTTTTCCGAATTCCGCTTAATTTGGTCGGAAATTTGTAATTGTGCTAATTTGGATTTTCTTAGCTGATTAAGTGCATTTTTGAAATGCAGGAAAATTTCAGAAATACATTTTGGGACATCAGGAAGAATGCCAAATAAATTCAAGACTCTCCAGACAGACATTTTTGAATTAATTAAATTGTAATTCAGTAGTTTAGAATTTCTGTATCAACTCTTACATTTTGGGTCAATTTTTGGTAAACTAGTTTAGACCCAAAAATTAGAAGTTAGTGACTTGGACCCTAGGGTTTAGTGTGTGGACCCTACCCTAAAAAAGGGACACACGGCCTTAAGACAAAAGTGCCCAGCCGCCACTTGACACGGACCACTACTCTCTTTCATTTTTTTTGGACCTTGGTTTTTTTTTTCGGAAACGCTGTTTTTTTGATAATGAAGGAAGAAAAAATATTCTCTTTTTCTTGGAGGATGAAACAGTGATTCATTGTGCCCTTGTTTTATTCTGCTACACTATGCACGTTATTTTTCTTGGCTTGCAGAAATGATGATTTAAGTTGGGAGGGGCTGGAACGTTTTTTTTTAGTATTCACTTTTCAAAAAGAGGGGCGCTGATTCCAGTAGCTGCACGGAGAAGGAGCTGATTCCATTTCGGAAGAAGCTTGTGCAGGGTGCAGTGTTGAGCTGGAAGAATGAAGAGCTGCTTTTTACTCCTCTTTGCTGATTTATTCATGGCCCATTTATTTTGAGAATGAAGCTGTGTTGAACGAGAGAAGAGGAGGCACGGTGTTTTTTGGTTTTCTTCCAGCAGAGAAAAAGCTCTCGGTTTTGAGCTCTTGAGTCCGGGAATGGCATTTTGCTTCCAGCAGTGATTGATTCCAGTGGTGATTTTCATTTTGCTTTCATTCATCATAGCTGCACGGTGTCACGGAAGAAGCTGGCAGCGTTGGTGCACGGTGTAGAACGTCCTGGAAGCAGCAAGCTAAAGCGGTAATGTGTTGGAGCTGGAAGAAGTGAAGCACCGAGAGTTTGGGATGTACGCACACGGAGAGAGAGAAATGGAATTGGTGTGTTGAAGCGGTGATTCACGTGGAGCTGGAAAAAGAGCAGCTGACACGTTCTTTGTAGAATGGAGTTGGATGTGCCACGGCTGGAAGCATGAGGTGTTGGTGTGCACGGAAAGTGGAGCTGGAATGGTGATTTCAAATGGTGAAGGAGCTGGAAGCAGGGAGCGACGGGAGAAGGAGAATGAAGCGGTGTTGAATGGTGCCAACCTGCAAGCTGCTGGAACGTTTTTATATGGAGAGAAGAAATTTATTTAATTGCTTTGGAGAAGGGCATGAAGCACCCGGGCTTGATTTTAGCATGGTAATTAGATGGAGAAAGGTGTGTCACGACTGCAGTAGCATCATTTAATTTGGAGAGAAGAATGAATTTGTTTTCTTTTAAAAGCACACACACATGAACAGTAGAAGAAACATTCCAGCAGGTTGCTTGTCAAGTGCATCTCGGTCTTAATTGTTTATTGGAAAAATGGAATTGGGTCACGGTCTATGGTATAGAAAAATTTATTTTCTATTACTTTGTTTGGTTAAAATATTTTATATCATGTTGAGTTGATTTTCTTCTCTTTGGTTGTGAATGCGTAGGATAAATGACAACATTGTGTATTTAATGTTTTAGTGTAACTGTTGCATGTTTACAGCTTGAATTGTGTTTGGGTATTTATATGTTGTAATTTCCATTTTAATGTTTTTATTCATGTTCGGTTGTGTTTAATTCCCAGTTTTAATTTAGTTTATTTCCAATCACAAGAACACTTTCAAAACCCCCCCCACTACGTGTTTGATCCGAAACTGAACCAAATTTGGTCCTTGAGAGACGACCTAGGAGTCACTTCCTAGTCTATACTCCATTCGTTTATGCACAACTTTTGTGGGAGGTGCGACCCTCTCATCAAAATGGCGCCGTTGCCGGGGACCAACGGTTCGGTTTTAGGTCTTTTGTGTTCATAATGTGTTGTTTGTGTGTTGTGTTTTGTCTTGTATGTTTGAGTGTGTGTGATTTGTTTGCTTAGGTTGTTTTGTGTGTTCGAAATTTTTGTGCTATCGTTTCATGATTTTAGGGTGTTGTGACTTAGTGCATGACTAGGGGAAATCTAGGGCCTATACCACCCTTTGATCCTGAGATTGATAGAACTTTTCATAGGTTAGCTAGGCATTCTAGGAATTTATCTTTAGAGTCTGTTTTTGAGTCTGTTCCATTGGATACTGTGCATCCCACTGCTGAGTACTTTGTGCATACTGCATCTACTGCATCTGTTGCATCTGCACGTGATTCTGATTCTGATTCTGTTGTTTTTCACACTGAGAACAATATGGCACAACCTCCACCTCGTGAGAGGACTTTTAGGGAGATGGCTGCACCTGATTTCGATATCGAAAGCTTGTGCATCCAATATCCTGATGAGGACGTTCCATTTGTTCTCAAGACTGGACTGATCCATTTGTTGCCCAAGTTTCATGGTCTTGTAGGTGAGAGTCCTCATAAGCATTTGAAGGAATTCCACATTGTCTGTTCTAGTATGAAACCACATGATGTTCCTGAAGAGCACATCTTCTTGAAGGCATTCTGATGGAATCCTACTTGACGTAGTCCTCTTTTTGTAATTTACTTTTTATAGTTTAGCTCTTAAGGAGCATGGGTTACTATAAATACCCAGCTCCTCTATTGTATTGGGACTTTTGAGATTAATGAGAATTATATTTCTGAAATCAGAATAATTCTCTCTTGAAAGTCATAGGCTAGAGAGTCCAAAGACTCCCTCTAGCCACCTTCCAAGCACACTCTCATTCTTCCTTTCTCCAAAATTCCACGGTGCTTTCCACGCTATTTCTCCTTCGCTTCCTTTCTCCAAAATTCCACGGTGCTTTCCACGCTATTTCTCCTTCGCTGCCACCTCCCTTGCACGCGTCAGCTTCTCATTACCACGTCTTCAGACCACGCCTCTCATTTCTTCACTCGTGACATCTTTCACGCTTCACTTCATTCCTCTCCCGTAAGAACATCACCACATTTCTCTCATTTTCCACTTTCGAATAAACCTCATCAGTTAGGGTTTTCTTCTTGAGTGCATCACCATCACAGATCTACATCTCTTCCTTCGTAAGTTTTCATTTATCCTCATGAATATACATCTCCTTCCATATTTGCACCTCATCCTCACCGTTCTTTCGATTTTTACCGATTAAAAACCTTGTTTCCCGATTCAATCCATTCTCCACCGTTCAATCTTCATTTTGAACCGATTAATCGGTTCATATTAGGTTTCCTTCCATTTCTAGGGTTTCTATCGAATTTAACCCTCCGTTTCTTGTTTTTCTTCGAGTTTTCTATCATTTTCCGCTGCGTTTATCTCTGGAGGAGGTTTCGAAGGAGTCCGTGTCGCGTCGTCGGCCTCTCCTCAGGCGTTCGTCCATCAAGTGGTATCAGAGCAAGGTCGAACATGCTTCGAAGGTAAGTATCTTGGTTCGTGTCTATTTTGAGTTAAGTGTTTTGCGTCTCTGTTTCGATTCTACTGTTCTTGCGTTTGATTCGCGTCTTTGTCTTTGTTTCTAGTTATGTCTTGATTCGTTCATTGTTTCTGTTTTGAGTTTTGTTTCATTTGATTCAGTGTTGCTTTTTGTTTTGTCTCGCGTCTTTGATTCAAATCGTGTTGATCTGTTTAGCTTATGCGTTGTTCATCATTTCTTTTACTGTCTTGTTTTGAGTTTTATATTCTGATTAGGTGCATCTGTGCATTTTTCTGTGTTGAGTCAGTGTTCATCATTTTAAATCGGTGCATTGTATTTTGAGTCAATTTTCTTTTGAAATCCAAGTTCAGTTTTGTCTAAAAGTCATGTGCATTGGTTGAAACTGATGTAGTTTTTTTGAATGTCCTAAAACTGATTTCAGTTGTGCATTTGATTGTCAAATTGTGTTTGAGCCTTGGTATAAAGTCTATCACACCGCAAAAGCAATGAAACATTTAAATGAATGAGCTGGTTGATAGATATCCATTGGCCAGTCCAATTGATTCTTTAAAGTTGAAAAATGTTTTAGTCAAGATTCTTTTGATAAATTCATTTCTGGATTTTGAGCTGCTGTTAAAAAACAAGTGCATACTGCAAAGATCAATGAAAGGCATAGCCTAGATTAGTAGCACTTGTGAACACAGTTTAACCTTGTTGCAGCAGTTGGCCGATCTGCATTATCTTTGTTTGAGTCCATTTATGTTTTAAATTTGTTTGGCATTTAGATCATGGCTGAACATCTTTCATCTATTTCATAGTGTTTTGTTCAACTTTTGTTTGCTGTTTTTGAGTCCTGTGACTTGTTCACATGTTGTTTCAACATCTGAGTCAATTCTTTGTTGGTTGAGTTGCTTATTTTGAGTTAGTTGGTGGCTGAACCGTTGAAATTTTGAAAGACTTTGTTTCTGCATCTTTAAGCTATTTAAACCAGTTTGAATTCATGCTCTAAACTTGTTGATGCAAAAGTATTATGAGTTCTAGCTGCCATACATATTTAGACTCTTGAGACCACCAAGTTTTGACCATTTTTCCTTCACAAGTTGCTGCATAAATTGTGTGCTAAATTCTGATTTCTGGAATCTTGTATCTGGACTGTAGCAACAGGCTTGACCATAAAAAAAAAAAAAAAAAAAAAAAATTGAGAACAATCAATAAAAATAGTCATTGAACAGTTTTAAAAACCAATTAGGTCAGTGCAGTCTAGTGTGTGTAAATTTTTGAAATACCAAAATCAGAAATTGTTGATAGAAACTGGATTTCTCTTAAACATTTCAGCAGCTTCTTGTTTGGTTTTTAATTGTTTTTAAAATCTGTTCTAGTTCTATTCCTTAGGTTCTATTTGTTGTGCTTACTTTGATCAAAAGCTTTGTTCTTGCTTGTCATTGTTGAATGTTCTGGTTTTGTCTCAATGCAAGTGTAAAATCTGATCTGCTTTTCATAATTGAGCTTTTGTTTGCTTTTGTAATCTGGTCTAGTGTTGATCTTGAGTCAGTTTCTCTGTTGTGCTGTCAATTCCTTTGCTTTAGTGGTTGTCCTGTTCTGTTCTACCTGTCTGTCCATTACTTTGCCTTAGCATAGCCTTGTCTAAAATTGAGAAGTTTGTACACTCTGGATTTCTGGAATTTGAAAGGAGGTTTGTGTGCTTGGTAGCATCTTAGGTGGTGGTGGTCTGAAAGACTCTCCAACTGTGTACTGCCAAGGGAGAATCTCCCTTCCAAACTTTTCCATTTTGAGTGCTTTAAGCTTTAAGAGAGAAACCTAAGTTTGTGAGCTTTGTGTGGCTGCATCTAAAAGCCAAATATTCTTGTTGAGAGTGTGTTCTAATTTTAAGGCTGCAATAAGTTTTGAACTTGAATTGTGTGCTAATTGTTTACTTGTGCAGCAAAGTAAATTTGGTTAAGCTGGAATATAACTATTTGATCACCAAGAGAAATCTGCTTCTGCCAGTATCTTAATTCCTGCCTCCTTATGTTTGTAAAATTCTGATTCAATTACTTTTGGTACTTCTGTGTATGACTTCCATTTCGTTTTTCTCTTATATATGCTACCATTGGGAGTATATGTTGTTTTGTGGTACAGATCTGAACTAAAACAGTGCAGGGAGAAAGTGTACAATAGAAGAACTTTAAGCAGTAACAAAATCTCAGTATAGAGTCTGGAGCAAGCTACAAGCAGTCATCTGAACTGAAGGGAGTTTCTTTCACCTTAAATTGCTTTTGTTTTGGTTGAACTACTCTTGCTATCATGTTGAATCTGTGTGCAGAGCTGATCTGTTTGGGATTTTAGTTGGAATTACATAGTTAAAAGCAGTCTTGTAATTAGGGGAGTTGCTTAACTTTCTTACCTCTGGACTGTTTAATTGTTTCTGTCTTAGCTGGAAATTGATAGCATTGATGGTTTCTCTGCTGAATTGAGTGTGAATATTTGATTGCAGTTTGTCATTTGAGAGCAAAAACCATTTTATTAGCTGACAGGATCAACAAGTGCACACGTGAAGGCCAGAGAATAAAAGGGAAGTTCTTACTGTTATGTATTTTCATTGTGCAATTCATTCTAGCTAAGAAAATTTTGATTGCAGCTCTGTGCATTTACTTTGTAGGAAACTGATCAGGAAAGACCCAGAGAATTGATAGCCGAAGCACAAAGTGGAACAACAAAGTTGAGCATGAAGTGGACCAGTACCAAGACCGTAGCAGCCTAACATAGTTATTTCTTTTGTAATTGTTTCCTTTAATTTGTTTGTAATAGGCTTGTGTTAGCCTACTGTTAGTTTTTTTTTGTTGTGTAAAAGGGCCTTTTATAAAGTCCAAGTTCTTTGGAAGAGTCCTTGGTGCTCTTTCAAAACTCTTGGCAACTTATTTGCTTTTATTTTTTTTAGCATAGCTAGACAGGTGAATGTGTCTTGTTAGCCAAAGCTACAAGCTTCACATAGGAGTAGAATTTAAATATTGATTTGCTTTATGTTTCACGTTTAGGGTGATTAGGCTAAAAGGGATTAAACTCTAAGCCTTTTCACACATTAGAGTCCGAGAGTCTAGTCTTTTATTAGTACTTAATTGTATGTGTTTGTTTGTGAGTTGTGTCCTTTGATTTTAAAGTGATTTTAGTTTAAAGGGGTAACTAGTAGTAACCTAAGACATTTCTGGCAAGGCAAGACTTGGTACTTAAGCAGTCTTCATGACTCACCTCTCTTACCTGGGACTTGTCTAAGTGTGAATCTTGTATACCTTTACACTAGAAACAACTTTTAAAAACAAAGATGTCTTCTTATGGTTCATATAGGTCTTCTAGGTTAGATAAAGTTGATGAAATGTTTAAACAAGCTAGGAATCTTCCATCATTTGGTAAAGACATAGGAGCATTAACATACCTAGCTTGGGAGAAAGAAATTGATAAAATAAATCCTTGGTTTTATGAAGAGAGTGAATATTATGTCCTTAGCATATATCTCTCTAAGTTAGAAGAAAATGCAAGTGAGTGGTGGGATGAAAGACAATATCATGTTAGGAAAGGTAGAAAGTCTTCCATACGTAATTGGCATGATTTAAAAGCTTGCATGAGAAGAAAGTTTGTGCCTTCAAGCATTAAAAGAAACCTAGAACTAATTAGGGATTGCATTGAAGATGGAAAATCATTTCTTGAGAGTTTAAATGATCATGGGTTTCTTCGTAGAGAATTAGAATTTAGGGCAAGACTTAAAGAGATCAAGGATAAGAAAAGAGAAAGAGAGATTGAGAGAAAAGAAAAGGAAGAGAAGAAAGAGAGAGAAGAAATAGAGAAAAGAGAAGAAGAGAGAAGAGAGGAATTAAGAAGAGAAGAGAAAGAAGAGAAGAAGAAAAGAGAGAAAAGCAAGAAAGAGAGAAGGAGGAAAAGGAGAAATTGTTCCTTATGGCAAAACCTATTCTTCCAAAGACCATGAACTTAAAAGGGAAGGTTTCCAAATCTTTACTTCTTTTCCATAATTGATTATTTTTCAATTTTTGACTTCTCTTTCAAACCAATTGTCATGAAAACATTTTCAAAATATGACAATTCAAATCTTGAGTTATTCTTATCTTTAAGAAAACTATTAACTCAAGATAAAATAGAATTTGGACTTCTAAAATTCTCAAAGATTACTAATCAAAGCATTAGAAGTTCTTATTCTCTTAAAGAAAAATTCTTTCTTGGATTGATATTAATCGAAGATATATTTGATGTGTATTGCAGATTCGTGTTTGATCCAGGAGGAAGAAAACTAGATCTAAAAGAATAAGGCCACTCCAAGATGGCCATGCTTCCAAAGATTGAGTGGAGCTTCTTCATAAGGCGATTGCCAGATTTGAGGACAAATCTTTTCTTAAGAGGGAGGGCATGATGGAATCCTACTTGACGTAGTCCTCTTTTTGTAATTTACTTTTTATAGTTTAGCTCTTAAGGAGCATGGGTTACTATAAATACCCAGCTCCTCTATTGTATTGGGACTTTTGAGATTAATGAGAATTATATTTCTGAAATCAGAATAATTCTCTCTTGAAAGTCATAGGCTAGAGAGTCCAAAGACTCCCTCTAGCCACCTTCCAAGCACACTCTCATTCTTCCTTTCTCCAAAATTCCACGGTGCTTTCCACGCTATTTCTCCTTCGCTGCCACCTCCCTTGCACGCGTCAGCTTCTCATTACCACGTCTTCAGACCACGCCTCTCATTTCTTCACTCGTGACATCTTTCACGCTTCACTTCATTCCTCTCCCGTAAGAACATCACCACATTTCTCTCATTTTCCACTTTCGAATAAACCTCATCAGTTAGGGTTTTCTTCTTGAGTGCATCACCATCACAGATCTACATCTCTTCCTTCGTAAGTTTTCATTTATCCTCATGAATATACATCTCCTTCCATATTTGCACCTCATCCTCACCGTTCTTTCGATTTTTACCGATTAAAAACCTTGTTTCCCGATTCAATCCATTCTCCACCGTTCAATCTTCATTTTGAACCGATTAATCGGTTCATATTAGGTTTCCTTCCATTTCTAGGGTTTCTATCGAATTTAACCCTCCGTTTCTTGTTTTTCTTCGAGTTTTCTATCATTTTCCGCTGCGTTTATCTCTGGAGGAGGTTTCGAAGGAGTCCGTGTCGCGTCGTCGGCCTCTCCTCAGGCGTTCGTCCATCACATTCCCTCATTCATTGGAAAATGTTGCTAAGGATTGGTTGTATGGTTTGGCGCCTAGATCTGTCACTAGCTGGGATGATCTGAAGGGGCTGTTCTTAGATAAATTTTTTCCAGCAGCCCGGACCACAGCTATCAGAAAAGACATAACTGGGATTAGGCAGCTTGGTGGAGAGAACTTATATGAGTATTGGGAGAGATTCAAGACACTTTGTGCTAGTTGTCCCCACCATCAGATACCTGAGCATCTCCTTGTCCAGTATTTCTATGAGGGTTTGAACAACATGGACCGTGGTATGATTGATGCTGCCAGTGGTGGAGCTCTTGGAGACACCACACCTGCTGAGGCCAGGCAATTGATTGAGAAGATGGCCTCCAACTCCCAGCAGTTTAGCACCAGGAATGATGCCATTGTGGTGAGGGGTGTGCATGATGTTGTTGCCCAGTCTTTATCAGCTGTTGAAAGCAAGTTGGAAGGAAAGATTGACTCTCTTACGAACCAGATGTTGTTGCCCAGTCTTTATCAGCAGGAGACTAGAGCTTCCATACAGAGTCTCACTAACCAGATGGGTCAGATGGCTACTCAGATAAACCAGGCGCAGTCTCAGAATTCGGATAAGTTACCATCACAGACTGTGCAGAACCCAAGGAATGTGAGTGCCATAACCTTTAGATCAGGGAAGCAGATTTTTGTGCCTTCAGAGCCCGCTTCTACACCTACACCCGTGCCTGCCACTTGTCCTAGAAAGAACGACCATGACAGTCCGAGCAAGGCATTTGAGGTGGGTGAATCTTCTTCTCCAGCCGGTGGTTCTTCTTCAAGTGGATCTTCTCCCTCTTCCACCACCACCGCTGCCGCACCTTCTCCATTGGTTGACCGACCTATCCCTCTACCATTCCCTTCACGGGCACTTCCTAGCAAAAAGATGGAAGATGTGGATAAGGAAATTCTGGAGACCTTCAGGAAGGTAGAGGTGAACATACCTCTACTTGATGCCATCAAGCAGATACCGAAGTATGCCAAATTCTTGAAGGAGCTGTGCACACACAAGAGGAAGATGAAGGGAAATGAGAGGATTAGCATGGGAAGGAATGTATCTGCGCTTATTGGTAAGTCGGTCCCGCACATCCCTGAAAAGTGCAAGGACCCAGGTATATTTTGCATTCCTTGTGTGATTGGAAACAATAAATTTGAAAATGCCATGCTTGATTTGGGTGCTTCTGTTAATGTCATGCCTTTGTCTATATATGCATCTTTGTCTCTTGGTCCTTTGCAAACCACGGGTGTGGTCATTCAGTTGGCCAATAGGAGTGTTACCCACCCAGCAGGTTTCATAGAGGATGTCTTGGTTAGGGTTGGTGAATTGATTTTTCCTGCTGACTTTTATGTTTTGGAAATGGAGGAGGGATTCTCTCATGGATCCGCTCCCATTATCTTAGGCAGGCCATTCTTGAAAACTGCCCGAACTAAGATTGATGTGTATGCTGGAACTTTGTCTATGGAATTTGCTGATATTGTTGTTCATTTTAATATCCTTGATGCAATGAAATTTCCAGCTGAGGACCATTCTCTGTTTAGGATCGATGCATTGGATGACATTATTGATAAATATGTTGTTGATGATTTTGATTCTTTGCATAAGAAAGAGCATTCTTTTCTATCTTCTCTACATACATGCATTGAATCTGAATTTGAGAATGATGTTGATTTTGAAGAGAATTTTGATATCCATGATGTTGATGATGTTTTTGATATGGATGATGTTGATAATGTAATTGTCATGGATATGGATTTGGAGCTTGATGAGATAGGTGTTCCGCCTTTACCTGTGAATTCTTTGGAGTCAGAATGCACTAACCACTTTGTAGGAAGTACAAATGAATCTGACTTGCAGGCACCTACTCTTGAGTTGAAACAGCTCCCAGATAACCTCAAGTACGTGTACTTGGAGGATGATGAGAAGAAACCGGTGATCATTTCCACCTCCCTTGATTCTGTTCAAGAGGAGAAGTTGCTTGGTGTGCTGAGGAAGCACAAGAAGGCCATTGGTTGGAGTTTGGCTGACATACCTGGTATTAGCCCATCCACATGCATGCATAGAATTCTTTTGGAAGATGGGGCAAGGCCAGTGAGACAGCCACAAAGAAGGCAAAACCCCGTGATCATGGACGTCATCAAGAAGGAGGTGACCAAGCTTTTGCAAGCTGGGATCATCTACCCTATTTCAGACAGTCAGTGGGTTAGCCCCATCCATGTTGTGCCCAAGAAAACTGGCCTCACTGTGGTGAAGAATGAGAGGGATGAGCTTATCCCAGCTAGAGTGCAGAACAGTTGGAGAGTCTGCATTGACTATAGGAGGCTCAACCAAGCAACCAGGAAAGATCATTTCCCCCTGCCATTCATTGATCAGATGCTGGAGCGCCTGGCAGGTAAATCTCATTATTGTTTTCTTGATGGTTTTTCTGGTTACTTTCAAATAAATATTGCGCCTGAGGATCAAGAAAAAACCACATTCACCTGCCCCTTTGGCACTTTTGCCTATAGGAGGATGCCCTTTGGTCTATGCAACGCCCCTGGTACCTTCCAGCGGTGCATGCTTAGCATTTTTAGCGACTTTCTTGAGAATTGCATAGAGGTGTTTATGGATGATTTTACTGTGTATGGATCCTCCTTTGATGCATGTTTAGACAGTCTGGAAAAAGTTTTGAAAAGATGCATAGAAACAAACCTTGTTCTCAATTTTGAGAAATGTCACTTCATGGTTGGACAAGGTTTGGTTCTAGGGCATATCATTTCTGAAAAGGGAATAGAGGTAGACCCTGCTAAGATATCTGTGATTTCGCAGTTGCCTTACCCCTCTTGCGTGCGAGAGGTGCGATCTTTTCTTGGACATGCAGGTTTCTACAGGCGCTTCATCAAAGATTTCAGCAAGAAGGCGCTTCCCTTGTCCAGACTGCTGCAGAAAGATATTGACTTTTCTTTTGATGACAGATGCAAGCAGGCGTTTGATTGCCTGAAGGAAGCTTTGACCACCGCCCCTATCATTCAGGCACCGATTGGACAGCCCCATTTGAGCTCATGTGTGATGCGTCTAATTATGCATTAGGGGCTGTCTTGACACAGAAAATTGACAAGCTGCCGAGAGTGATCTACTATGCTTCACGCACTTTGGATGTTGCCCAGGCAAATTATACCACCACTGAAAAAGAGTTGTTGGCAATTGTTTTTGCCCTTGATAAGTTTAGGTCATATTTGCTTGGATCACCTGTTATTGTGTATACTGACCATGCAGCTCTAAAGTTTCTGTTGAAAAAGGCGGAGTCAAAGCCTAGATTGATCAGGTGGATGCTACTGCTCCAAGAGTTTGACTTGCAAATTGAAGACCGGAGTGGAGCACGAAATTTGGTTGCAGACCACCTAAGCCGGATTGAAAAAGCTGGGAATGAAGCTGATGTGTTGCCCATACAGGATACCTTTCCTGACGAGAGTTTGTTGATGATTTCTTACTCTCACCCCACTCCTTGGTTTGCACACATTGTAAATTATTTGGTTGCTTCTGTTTTTCCTCCCTTAGCATCACGTGCTCAGATTGCTAAAATTAAGAGTGATGCTAAGTATTATGTTTGGGATGACCCATATCTGTGGAAGTTGTGCAGTGACCAGGTTACTAGGAGATGCATTCCGGACCATGAGATTGACTCGGTCCTGCAGTTTTGTCATGCCTCCTCACCTGGTGGTCATCTGGGGATACAGAGAACAGCTCGCAGGGTGCTTGACTGTGGTTTTTATTGGCCTTCCATCTTCAAAGATGCGGAGAAGATCTGCAGCACTTGTGAGCCTTGTCAGAGAGCAGGAGGATCAATTTCACAGAGACAAGAGATGCCTCAACAACCTATGTTGTTCTGTGAGGGTGTTTGGATAGATTTGTTTTTTTATGGGGTATAGATTTCATGTCCTTTTCCTGTTTCTTTTGGTTTCTGTTATATTCTCCTTGCTGTGGATTATGTTTCAAAATGGGTGGAAGCTAGAGCCACCAGGACTAATGATGCTCGGGTTGTTGTAGATTTTGTTAGATCTCACCTCTTTTGCAGGTTTGGAGTGCCTAGAGCAATTGTTAGTGATCAAGGAACCCATTTTTGCAACAGATCCATGCAAGCTTTGCTCAAGAATATGGGGTGACGCACAGAGTTTCTACACCTTACCACCCCCAAACAAATGGGCAGGCTGAGATCTCCAACAGGGAGATTAAGAGGATTTTGGAGAAGATTGTCCAGCCCAACAGGAAAGATTGGAGCAATAGGTTGGACGATGCTCTTTGGGCTCACAGGACAGCTTACAAAGCACCGATAGGGATGTCTCCCTACCGGGTTGTCTTCGGAAAAGCATGTCACCTACCGGTCGAGATTGAGCATCGGGCATATTGGGCTGTGAAGATTTGCAACTTCTCCATGGACCAAGCTGGAGAGGAAAGAAAGTTGCAACTGAATGAATTGGATGAGATCCGATTGGAGGCATATGAGAACTCGAAGTTCTACAAGGAAAGGACAAAGAAGTTCCATGATAGTTCTATTGTTAGAAAGGACTTCGAGGTTGGCCAACAGGTTTTGTTGTATAACTCTAGACTCGGCCTCATGGGTGGTAAGTTGAGATCAAAATGGACTGGACCTTTTGTTGTGACTAATGTTTATCCTTATGGTGCAGTAGAGATCCAAGGTCCATCTACAGCTAAAAGCTTCAAGGTGAACGGGCATAGACTGAAGCCTTTCCTCAGCAACCCTTCTTTAGTGGATGTAGTGGTGGAGGAGACGTCTTTGGTCCACCCCACCTATCCTCCCATCTGACTCAGGGAGTTTCTTTTCTCCTTCCCTCCTCACTTTTATTGCACTTTGTCGATATCTGATGATTGTTCTGATTGTTTGATCTACTGATTGTGACACACTGAGGACATTGTGTCGTTTAAGTGTGGTCTATTAGGGGAGGTTGTTTCTTTGTTCATGTTTCGGTTTTTATGTAGTTTGTTGTGTCTTGTGTACAGTTTTGCATGCTTTTCGTAAATTCTGGATTGTGGTTAGGTTGTCAGTTTTCCTTCACTTCATTGATACTCTGAGATGTTGGATTCCTTGCTTTTCTTTGCTTGGAAGATGATCATGATGTTTGAGAGTTGAATTGATTGTGACACAATGCACCTGTGTGTGAGAATTTGAGCCACTTTATGTTCTTTCTTGTGTGTGATATGTCTCTTGATTGCTTGCACATATGCCTTGGCTTGACTCTTGTTGATAATTCTTGATTGATATGCATGTTTGGAAGTGATAAAGGCAGTTTTGTTCTTGAGCCTCTCTAGCCAAATAAGCTTACCTTGTTTCTAATCCTTTGAAAACCCTTTTGAGCCTATACTTTCCCCATTTCTTTTTTGAATGCTCATACACTAGCCCTAAGTGAAAAACCATGATTACCTTAACCTTAGGGAATTTTGGAGCTTTGGAAGTGTTTTGGGAACAAGTGTGGTCTCTTGGGGGTTTCTGATGAGTTGGCTAGTTGGTTCCTCTTCTTGTTTTGTTTTGGTAAATATGTGTATCTTGTCTTTTACAGTTTTGTTTTGAAAAGAGAGAAAAGAAAAGAGACAGGATGAAAAAAAAAGAGAGCAGAAAATAGTGAAAAAAAAATGTGAATAATTGTGAATAATGGAGTCAAGAAGAGGATGGAATTAGAGGTTGTGGGTGTGTTTGAATGTGTTTACACTTGTTCCCCATTGCTCCTCTGTTCCTTATGGTTTGTAGCTTCTTATCCAGATATATCCTCCCTTGTCCTTGGCCCCATTACAACCATGAAAAGACCTTTTGATTTGAACATGCGTATGTGTTGAGTGTTGATATTAGAGGCTTGCCAAGTCTATTTGTGATTGCTTTCTTGAGTGCATTGAGTGACATTGATTTACCTTAAACACTTGAGAGAAACACTGATTGTGTGCATCTGTGAGGCTCTTTGCTTTGATTCATCTCTTGAACTGATTGAATGTTTTCCTTGTACTGAATTTTTGGATGATTCTTTGAGTATCTGCTTTCGTTGACTCTGTGTTGGATTCTGCCTATACCTTTTACGTCCAGATTTGTGAGAATTGTGCAACTGTGTTCTGTTTTGGAGTCTTTGTTGTCTGTCTGTCGAGTCTGTGTCAGCTCCCTGATGTTTGAGTAGTTCCCTGGTTTTCGTTTGGTTTTGCCCAGGAGTGCAAAAGACTAAGTGTGGTCTATTTTGATGAGTCGTTATTTCTTGAATTATATTTAGTTTATTGCACTTAAATAAACCAGGGAATTGTGTTTAATTGTTTGTTATTTCCCCGTTTTCCGAATTCCGCTTAATTTGGTCGGAAATTTGTAATTGTGCTAATTTGGATTTTCTGAGCTGATTAAGTGCATTTTTGAAATGCAGGAAAATTTCAGGAAATACATTTTGGGACATCAGGAAGAATGCCAAATAAATTCAAGACTCTCCAGACATTTTTGAATTAATTAAATTGTAATTCAGTAGTTTAGAATTTCTGTATCAACTCTTACATATTGGGTCAATTTTTGGTAACTAGTTTAGACCCAAAAATTAGAAGTTTAATGACTTGGACCCTAGGGTTTAGTGTGTGGACCCTACCCTAAAAAGGGACACACGGCCTTAAGACAAAAGTGCCCAGCCGCCACTTGACACGGACCACTACTCTCTTCATTTTTTTTTTGGACCTTGGTTTTTTTTTTCGGAAACGCTGTTTTTTTGATAATGAAGGAAGAACAAATATTCTCTTTTTCTTGGAGGATGAAACAGTGATTCATTGTGCCCTTGTTTTATTCTGCTACACTATGCACGTTATTTTTCTTGGCTTGGAGAAATGATGATTTAACTTGGGAGGGGTTGGAACGTTTTTTTTGAGTATTCACTTTTCAAAAAGAGGGGCGCTGATTCCAGTAGCTGCACGGAGAAGGAGCTGATTCCATTTCGGAAGAAGCTTGTGCAGGGTGCAGTGTTGAGCTGGAAGAGTGAAGAGCTGCTTTTTACTCCTCTTTGCTGATTTATTCATGGCCCATTTATTTTGAGAATGAAGCTGTGTTGAACGAGAGAAGAGGAGGCACGGTGTTTTTTGGTTTTCTTCCAGCAGAGAAAAAGCTCTCGGTTTTGAGCTCTTGAGTCCAGGAATGGCATTTTACTTCCAGCAGTGATTGATTCCAGTGGTGATTTTCATTTTGCTTTCATTCATCATAGCTGCACGGTGTCACGGAAGAAGCTGACAACGTTGGTGCACGGTGTAGAACGTCCTGGAAGCAGCAAGCTAAAGCGGTAATGTGTTAGAGCTGGAAGAAGTGAAGCACCGGAGTTTGGGATGTACGCACCGGAGAGAGAGAATGGAATTGGTGTGTTGAAGCGGTGATTCACGTGGAGCTGGAAAAAGAGCAGTTGACACGTTCTTTGTAGAATGGAGTTGGATGTGCCACGGCTGGAAGCATGAGGTGTTGGTGTGCACGGAAAGTGGAGCTGGAATGGTGATTTCAAATGGTGAAGGAGCTGGAAGCAGGGAGCGACGGGAGAAGGAGAATGAAGCGGTGTTGAATGGTGCCAACCTGCAAGCTGCTGGAACATTTTTATATGGAGAGAAGAAATTTATTTAATTGCTTTGGAGAAGGGCATGGAGCACCCGGGCTTGATTTTAGCATGGTAATTAGATGGAGAAAGGTGTGTCACGGCTGCAGTAGCATCATTTAATTTGGAGAGAAGAATGAATTTGTTTTCTTTTAAAAGCACACACACATGAACAGTAGAAGAAACATTCCAGCAGGTTGCTTGTCAAGCATATTCACGGGAGATGGATTCCAGTGCATCTCGGTCTTAATTGTTTATTGGAAAAAATGGAATTGGGTCACGGTCTATGGTATAGAAAAATTTATTTTCTATTACTTTGTTTGGTTAAAATATTTTATATCATGTTGAGTTGATTTTCTTCTCTTTGGTTGTGAATGCGTAGGATAAATGACAACATTGTGTATTTAATGTTTTAGTGTAACTGTTGCATGTTTACAGCTTGAATTGTGTTTGGGTATTTATCTGTTGTAATTTCCATTTTAATGTTTTTATTCATGTTCGGTTGTGTTTAATTCCCAGTTTTAATTTAGTTTATTTCCAATCACAAGAACACTTTCAAAACCCCCCCCACTACGTGTTTGATCCGAAACTGAACCAAATTTGGTCCTTGAGAGACGACCTAGGAGTCACTTCCTAGTCTATACTGCATTCGTTTATGCACAACTTTTGTGGGAGGTGCGACCCTCTCATCAATGACAAAACATGTTTTCAATTTGATGTACTTGATGAAGTTTATATGGTGCAAGAAAGGATGGTACGTTATTCTTCTCCACTAGAGAAAACTGTTATTGATGCTTGTGAAGACTTAAATGAAGAAGAAGAAAAATTGGTTGATGAATGTATGACGGACATGGAGACATTGAAGGAGATTCCAGTGGAAGATGCTAAGTTTGAAACAATTGATACCAATGAAGAAGTCAAAGCAAAGAAGTTAGAATTAAAAATGTTACCATCACATTTAAAGTATGTTTTTCTAGAAGAAAATGGAACAAAGCCAATCATCAGTAATTCTTTGCTTCCTGAAGAAGAAGAACAGTTGGTGGAAATATTGAAAGCCAACAAAGAAGCTATTGGGTGGTCAATCTCAGATCTTAAAGGTATAAGTCCAACTTATTGCATGCACATAATCTTTATGGAAGATGACTATAGGCCAAGTGCTCAACCACAGAGAAGACTAAATCCTGCCATGAAGGAGGTGGTTAGAAAAGAAGTATTGAAGCTCTTGGAAGCTGACATTATTTATCCAATCTCTAACAGTGAATGGGTAAGTGTAGTGCAGGTAGTTCCAAAGAAAGGTGGGATGACAATAATTTATAATGAGAAGAATGAGCTTATTCCTACTCGGACTGTTAGTGGATGACGAGTGTGCATTGATTACAGGAAATTAAATAAAGCTACCAGGAAGGATCATTTTCCTCTTCCTTTCATGGACCAAATGCTGGAAAGATTGATAGGTCAGGCTTTTTATTGTTTTCTGGATGGATATTCTAGTTACAACCAAATTGTGGTAGATCCAAAAGACCAAGAGAAGACGACATTTACTTGTCCTTTTGGTGTCTTTGCTTATAGAAAGATGTCATTTGGGTTATGTAATGCCCAGCTACATTTCAAAGGTGTATGCAGGCAATTTTTTCAGATCTCATAGAAAAGTGCATTAAAGTCTTCATTGATGATTTCTCAGTCTTTGGAGATTGCTTTCAAAAGTGTTTGATGAATCTGGATATTGTTCTCAAAAGATGTGTTCAGACGAATCTGGTACTTAATTGGGAGAAATGTCATTTCATGGTAACATAAGGAATTGTGTTGGGGCATAAGATTTCTGCTAGGGGGATTGAAGTAGATAAAGCCAAAGTAGAGGTTATTGAGAAACTTCCTCCATCAACAAATGTGAAGGGAATCAGAAGCTTCTTAGGCCATGCTGGATTCAATAGAAGATTTATTAAGGATTTCTCAAAACTTGCAAAACCATTGAGTAATTTGTTGGTTAAAGATATATCTTTTGTGATGAATGATGAATGTTTGAAAGCTTTTGACATATTGAAAAGCAAATTGATTTCGGCTCCAGTGATGGTAGCCCCAAATTGGAATCAGAATTTTGAATTAATGTGTAATGCTAGTGATTATGCAATAGGAGTCGTCCTTGGTCAAAGAAATAGAAGGTATTTCATACTATCCATTACGCTAGCAAATTTTTGAATGATGCTCAGTTAAATTATGCTACCATTTGAGAAGGAGTTTCTAGCCATAGTTTATGCTTTAGAGAAATTCAGATCTTATCTCATAGGGTCTAAGGTGATTATCTACACAGATCATTCAGCTATAAAATATTTGTTGACAAAGCCAGATTCTAAGCCATGTCTAATTAGATGGGTGCTGCTATTGCAAGAGTTTGATGTAGAGATTCGTGATAAGAAGAGGAGTGAGAATTTGATTGTTGATCATTTATCTCGGTTAATTAATACTGAGGTTACTAGCAAAGAAACAAAAATCTAGAAATCTTTTTCAGATGAAACACTCATGTATATTCAAAAGAGGTCGTGGTTTGCTGATATGGCAAATTTTAAAGTTGCAGGGGTAATTCCAGAAGATTTTAATTGGCAACAAAGAAAGAAATTTTTGCATGATGCCAAGCAGTTTATTTGGGATGACCCTTATTTGTTCAAAATTGGAGCAGATAATCTTTTGAGGTGATGTGTGACAAATGAAGAAGCTGAAGGAATTCTTTGGCATTATCATGACTCACCTTATGAAGGACATTTTAATGGAGAAAGAACAACAGGAAAAGTTCTCCAATCAGGTTTTTACTGACCTACTTTATTTAAAGATGCTCATAATCATGCCAGGAATTGTGATAGGTGTCAAAGAACTGGAAATATTTCAAGACGTCATGAAATTCCATTACAAGGCATTTTAGAAGTTGAAATTTTTGATTGTTGGGGCATTGATTTTGTAGGACTATTTCCATCATCTTTCAACAATGAATACATTTTGGTGGCAGTGGACTATGTGAGCAAATGGGTAGAAGCATTGGCGTGTCCTAAAAATGATGCAAGCACTGTGATTAAATTTCTAAAGAGACAAATCTTCTCACGCTTTGGAACTCCTAGAGTACTTATTAGTGATGGAGGATCTCATTTTTTCAATTATCAGCTAACCAAGGTACTCAAACATTATGGTGTGAGACATAAGGTAGTTGCACCTTATCATCCACAACTAATGGGCAAGCTGAAGTATCTAAAAGAGAGATCAAGAGGATCTTGGAGAAAACAGTTGCTACATCAAGAAAGGATTGGTCACATAAACTTGATGATGCACTTTGGGCATACAGGACTACAATGAAGACATCTATGGGTTTATCACCTTATCAGCTTGTTTATGGGAAAACATGTCATTTACAAGTGGAGATGGAGCACAAAGCCTTATGGGCGCTTAAATTTTTGAATTTGATCCTTCTGAAACTCAAAATAAGTGTAGAAGGTAAATGTTGGAACTTGAAGAGATGCGGTTGCATGCATATGATTCATCAAGAAACTACAAAGAAAAGGTAAAATTCTATCATAACAAGAAGTTGATAAAGAAGATTTTCAATCCGGGACAGCAGGTGCTATTGTTCAATTAAAGATTGAAGCTGTTTCCTGGAAAGTTGAAGTCAAAATGGTCCGGGCCATTCATAGTGAAGAGTGTGCGTCCACATGGAGCAATTGAATTAGTTGATGCAGGTGCTAGTGATCAACAAAGAAGCTGGGTGGTGAACGGTCAACGTTTCAAGCATTATTTAAGAGGAGAAGTAGAGCGGTTGTCCACAGTGATGAAGTTGAAGGATCCTTGAATTATTTTGGGTCAGGCTCGTGACGTTAAACAAGCGCTTACTAGGGGCAACCTAGTATTTTAATATTGAACTTATTTGCTTATGTTTTTAGAATAGGGTTGATGTACTCAATTTGAAACTTTTCTATAATGATGGTTTGCTTGTGACTATTGTGTGATAAGTAATGCTTGATGATGTTTTGATCTTTATTGACATTGAGATTGTGCACATTATATGCTTATACAGGTGGTTCACAAGCTTTGTGAACAAATGGATGATGTTGCAATTGTGATTATGATGCTAAGCCGGATGTGTGTGTGGAATGTGAATGATCTTATATGTGAGATGTTGAGCTCCAGAGTTGTTGTTGAATGTTATTACTCTAAAAGCATGAATGACTTTGCCCAGGTTTTCTATGATTGAATTATTTGCTTGTTTGCATCATATGATCAAGGCCATTTATTGGTAACCCTTTTGTTAGCCAAATGTATGATTGTAACCCAATCAAAAGAGAACACTGTGTGTTCTATCCTTTGAACCCGTAGCCTTGAACAAGATAGAAAACCCTCTTTGAAAAGCTTTACCTTGAGTTAAGTTCAAAAAATTTTGTGGTATTGATAAATGATCAAGTTTGGGATTGTTGGAAAATAGAAAAGGAAAATAAAAAGCATTGAGCTAAAAGTTAAGCATGTGAAAAGCAAAAGAAAAAAAAGAAAAGCTCAATGCAAAGAAAGTTGGGAATAATTAAGAATGGTTGTGTTTAGATGATTCTCTTAACTCAAGGGTTTTGTGATCCAGAAAAACCATCTTTTATTGTTAGCCCAACCATATTATAAGCCATTGAAAAGTCCTTGTGATGATGCTTACTTGTAAATGAATTTGATTCTAGTTAAATGAAAGACAAAGTTGATTCATGTGATATTGTAATAGTAGAGTGAATGAGTGAATACCTCTTATAC
>NC_142173.1:30752665-30854107 GCF_029865625.1 Vigna umbellata | reverse complement strand
AATATGTTCAACTATGAGAATTTGCCTAAATGAACAGTGTAACGTGTGTAGAGTTGACAGTGACATTTCAATAATTGAATTTCATAACCGCCTTACCTTTCTTGACTCTAACCACAAAAAGAAAATAAAGGAATTGTAAGGCGCAGCTTTTGGACTAAATGCACTTTCATGACAAATATTACTCCGTTTTCTTTGGTTCGTTAGAAATCATGACCTTTTCATTTTTTCTTTTATTTAATAAAAAAATCGTATTCATTATTAAGAAATATTAAATATTTTGAAGTTTTAAAAATGGATCTTGTATTGGTTTTGAAGTTAGATTTAATGTCATCTAGTATTGAGGTTATTCATTACATAATCATAATTTTTATTCTACAAAAGAGTAGATATTGGTATGTTTTTTTGTATAAAACTTCCTTATCTTTTTATTAAAAAAAGTTTTTTTTTTCCCATAATTAAACTCCCTCCGTTTCTTTTAAATATTCACTCTTTTTATGTGAAAATATTGGAAATATTTTGTTTCAATTTGTTTGTAGTGAAAAAAATTAAAAGTAACAGTAACTTTTTTTTTAATTGCAGTCTTATGTGCTTTAAAAAAATTATACGATAGTGTGAAGGTAAAGAGAGAAAGAGAGAAAATATTATTTATATATATATATATATATATATATATATATATATATATATATATATATATATATATATAAATAGGTATGACTTGTAAAATACTTATAGCAAAAGTTGAAAAATCTATCTTCTATAAGAAAATATAATTAATTGACCATGTATATTTTATTGGTTTTGTGTCTGTGTGTGTGAATCACAAGGCTACTATATCCAGGGAAGATATTTAGAATTACAAAATCATGATAGAAAACACTAGCATATGAACAAATACATAACATCAGACATATAATCAAATTATGTGGCACAAGTATCTAAGATTTGACCGTAATTAACTAAAATGTATGAGGCCAATAAAACTCCCTCCAACATAAGTGAAATAATTAAATTCAACTATGCATTGATCTGGTTCAACGAATGCTTTTGTCACATTCACGTATATATCGTATCTGTATGTTTGTTTCTAGAAGTAATCGTTTATTATTTACAAGAAATAAAGTAATTTTTAACTTAATGATGGATTAATTTATTTTTAATATACCTGGAAATATTTCTCTTTGCAAAACTGTATTTATTTGCAGAGCCGAAAAATAATAAATTCCCATAGGTACATCGATAACGAGTGTTTAATTTTTTGTAGGAACTAAAATTTACAAAATTATGGATTCAAAATATATTATGTGATAAGAAAGATTACAAGAATTAAAAATGAAATAAAATATTTAAAAGAGAAAAGAATAATATATTTTTATCGTTTATTCACCTCAAAAGAAGTAACAAAAAGTTTCTTTCCTTTTTTGTCTGAAGTGAGCATTAAACTTACTGACATAATGAATTTAGTAGAAAATTTGTGCATGTAGATAAAATATATATCTGTAATCGAAGGGACACATATATTCTATATCCACCTTTTCTTTTGCCTTTTGTCAAAAGTAGGAAGATTGAGTAAAAAAATATGAATAATGAATGATGATGCACGTGTTAATATGCGACTTTTTAAAAAACACGTGGTCATGGTAATGAATGGATGTAAAGGTAATGATTTGGGACGGTTTGAATGAACATGTTCCATGTAAGAGGGTAAGGTAAGGAAGATGGAGATCTAAAAGGGCACGAGGTAAAATCAACGTAGTCAAGTCAAAGTGCTCCTTTTGGTGTTTTTTTCTTCACAGAAGCATTAGTATTTCAGCATTGTTGAATGAATGGTATAGAATTAGATTTTTTAGTATGTCCGAAGAAGCTTCGGAGAAACTCACCACTCATCACAACGCCGTTCCTTAGTGCTTCAGCTCACTTCCACTTTCACACACACTGCTCTAACATGTGGGACCCAATACTTTTGAATACTTTTTTTCTACTTTAAAATACGACTCAATTCCTCTATTCTTCAAAGTCATCATAAAAACTAATAATTATAATAATAACATTTTTAAATCAAAACAAACTGTTTATTTTAGAATTCGATCATATGTTACAATTATTTAATATATTATTAAGAATATATAAATTTATAAGGTCACTTCATAATAAAAATTAGAAAAAAGAGTAAGAAAGATTATGAGTTCTATTTTTTTGTTGGTTCTCATTTTTTTAATTTTAATGAAACTTGGTGAAAAGTATAAACTTTTAGTCGTACGTGATAAAAATGTAAAATCACAATAGATCCTTATGTAAACCAGTTTTCAATGGTAAATTGTGTTAGTCAAACTTTTAATGGTATTCCAAGAAAAAAGACACTAAAACAATTTTTTCTTTCAAATTATTAAAAATAAAGATTAATTTTAAGATGAGGAAAAAGACTTATCCCAATTATGATAAACATACATATAGTTGAGTTTCGTATGAGTAAAAATATTTTAGTAAAATTATTTGAGTAAGTAAATTTTTTTCCCTGAATGACTTATTTATTATTGTTATATATTAATTAATCCATGTAAAAAAACATTGATTGTCAATCATTTTGGAATTAAAGGAATATATTTTAAATTTATGATTTTTTTGGAATAAATTGTTGCACACTCACTATTGATGATTCTTAATTCGATATATCTGTGGCTTACCTCTAAAATAATTTTTTATTTTGATTTTCAACTTTTTATAAAGTCAATTTACTAATTTTACTCTCTTCTTTTAATAAATTTTAATATAGACATGTCTACGTAGTGGCACGAAGATGGGTTTTACACATTTTTATATTTATCAAGTAATGGTATACTCACATTCACCCCTGTCTCTTTATTTTCTTTTTTATGCTAACAAATATTTGAATATTTAATAGACCATTTGAAGAAAATTGCATAAAAAGAAAATAATTAATTAGGAATAACTAAAGTTTATTTATAAATACATTTTTTATCTTTTCTATTTAAATCAATTTTGGATGGTAATAAGAAAGAAAAAGTAATAACAATAAGTTATTATATTATATTAAATAAAATATTTTTAGAAAATTCTGGTAATAAAATTAAACACGTGTAAGAAGGTTAGAAAAGAAAAGTTAAATCATCACATCTTACGAGTTTTTTTTAAAAAAAATGAGAAACAACAATAATTATATCAAACAAATTGAATTATGAGGTAGGTGTCATAAAATCGTAAACAAATAAATTTGGTTCTATTATAAATTAAGAGGTCTTACATTCCTAAATACCAAAAAATAAATAATAAGTAAAAATATTTGAATTAAAAGACCTTCTATTAAGTGAGTTAGGAAAATACGATTTGATTTTAAAGTAGGTTAAAGTATGAAGTAGGAACTGAAATAAGAGCTTTGGCTTTATCAGTTATGTATGATAAGATAATGCATACATATATTATATATTTCAAGACATGCAATGTACTTATCGTAAACATTTCTGTTAACCTGCTTTATCAAAGTGAACATACATCTAAAATATGAAAAGAAGGGTTGCTTTTTACTTCAAGTAAAATTGTTTCATAAATTTAAATTATTTAAATCAATAAAAGAAGATCTCTTATTTATTAATTATATTTTAGATTAATCGTTTTGATTTTGTGTTGAAAGGGTGTGTGAATATAATGAATGGCCTTTTTTTTTCTCTTCTCATCGTTTTGTGCCGATAAAAAATAAACAGGGCCCATTAAGGATTGCGTTTCAACTGTCTGAGGACAATGATGAATCAAGTCGGCTTTATACCATTGGATCAACTTAGCAACGTGGGCTATGATTTCGGTTGCTCATGGAGAACTGACGTACTAGTTCTCTCTCACGTGTGAAAAAAATTTAGATTTTTTTGAGGTTGGAAGTTTTTATGTTGTCTTTTGATTGTGTGAAGATATTTTTTTTAAGGATGGCTTTATTCCTATGACGTCTCAGTTTATTTCAAAATTTCTGTTTGAAGTTGCTAACACCCAAATTTTCTTGGATGGCAGCAACTTTTCACACGATAACTTTTGGAAAATGAAATGACAGATTCAAAAATTATTTTTTAAAATGGTTTTATAGAAAAATTTAAAGAATGACCTTTTAAGAATAATTTTTTTTGAAATACATTTTAAATCTAATTTAATCTTATAAAATTAATTTATAAAATAATATTAATGTTATGTGAAATAATATATTTAATAAATAATAAATTTTAATAATAAACGTCTAATTTAATCTTATCAATTTGTAAAATTGAGTTTGTATTCATTTGTATAATATAAATTAATTTTATTTTAATTAATGTAAAACTTTTAATGTTATTTATATAAATAATTTGAAATATGTTTTAGAACAAAGCGATTATATAAAATATTTTAAATAAAAGGCAATTTTAGAAGTCTATAAATAATTTAATCTTTTGAAACTATACAAACTTAAATTTATGAAAAAAAAAGTAATCTGAACTTTTTATTTTTTTCCCATCTAATGTCTATATGTTTTTCTTCTTGGGAAGGCATTTACAAAACATTATATAAGATACTATCGGATTTTTCTCCATTATAATTGTGAACACGTTGTTGATTTTAGATTGTCTATATAGTAACCGTGAAACATTAAATCAAACTTATTTTCCTATTAACACCACGAAGACCACTGTTATTTCTCAATTAAAGTTACTTAAAATAACCTTCTTCAACATCAACACTAATTTTCTAATTAATGTCAAACATGATTTTCTTTTATTGACATCATCTAGAGTTGTTGTTTTGGTAATGATAACTAGGATTGTTTTTCTGTCAACATTAATCAAAGGTTTGATTTTTTTCAACATAGGTCTTTTTTATTTTTTGGTCAATTCTGATTTAACAAAAGTTATTTTTTTGGTTGATGTTAACAAAGTTTTTTTTATTGTGGTAAGTGAAACTATTATTTGACCAATGAAAACCAAAAGAAAAATCATTTCATGATGGAATTGTATTTTATTGACATTGTTGAGATCCTGTTTTTCACACTATTTCTTTTATCGATGTCATCAAATTTTGTTTTTTAATTGACATTTATTGATATAACTTTTTTTGCCCATATTTATTGTGACTATTTTTTAATTGACAACTAATGTTAATTTTTTTAAAAGTTGTTTTAATGTATAGGATTGAGAGATACACTTTTACAATTTAATCATATCCTATTTTACCTAAATACGTCAATTTTCTTGAGTATGTTATTTGTGTCTTGATATAATTCAAATTCAAGCTGTGGTACCTGTCAAAAATATTTCAATGTTCAAGTTAGTCTTTAGATTACTGATGGATTAAAATAGATAAATCTTAAATGTTCAATAAATATCACCACCAACGTCTCTACCTTATCTTTGTATTTATAAATTTCTAAGTAAGTCTTGGATTAGTGTAGGTCCAATCACGACCCACTATTGCTTAAGTATGTTTTTACTTTGTTAAGAAAAAAGATTAGTCTTTATGTCGAACTATTATGATCGCTGTAACAAACCATTCAGTCACTCATGTGATTAATTTATCATTATGCGTAGGCCAGTCGATTTACATAGTACAAAAATCAATCAATATTTTTCTTTCTCTAATGCTGAACATGGTTACTTTCAACCCATATTACATTATATTTTAAGCCAATATCATTTGACAATTTTCTTTATAAATATTCTTATTTACATCCCAAAAGTTTTGTTAAAAAGACATAAATATTAAAATATATACATGAAGTAAAAGCTACTTTTAAGAACGGTTTTAAATATAAATACTCAAGAATAAACTATCCTAAAGTTTAAGTTTTAAATATTATAAAATATCAAATTTGATGTTATCTAGGAATATACATTTTGGTGCTGTCTCGAATTTAAATATTTATATATTTTTTCTGTGGATATTTAAGTAGGATATTGCTGTTATGATATCGACTAATATTGTAAACAGATTTTTTAGATTTCTTTTGGATATAAGAACACAATAATATCGTTTTTTTTATTTGTTTCAAGAAAGAAAATAGGGTGTTTCATCTAACACTTCCAACATTTATTCTATATTTCTAAAAATTCTAATTTTAACCTTCAGAAATTTGTATTTCTAATTTTTTTAAACATTTCATTTTTAACTTTAATAAATTTTTTTGTTGTTTTTTTTTTTTTAAACCCTTTTTTTTTTTTTTTTTTTTTTTATTTAAAGACAGTTTAACAAATATCTTTTTATCTTTTCTCTTTCATATTAAAGAGATTATGCACCACCTTTTATAATAATATAATTTAATTTAAAATTTAAATATTATTTAATATTATTTAATATAATTTATATTTTAATAATTATTAAAATATTATTTATATTATAATAATAGTTATATTAAAAAATAAAAATAAAATAATAAAAATAAAAATAAATAATAAAATAATAATAAAAATAATATAAAATTTGATTTAATATATTCAAATATATTAAAATATTAAAATAAATCAAACAGTTATTAAATTTTAAATAAAAACAAAAATGTTAAAAAACTTGTTTATTGGATATCTTTAACAGTTTTGTTTCTTATTTAAAATTTAATAAATATTTAATTTAATTAAAAATTATAATATAATTTATTACATTTTTATAATTTAATAATTATTAAAATATGATTTATATTTTTATAATAGTTTTATTAAAAAAGTAAAAATAATAATAACTAAAATAAAAGTAATAATAATAAAAATAAAAATAATGTTTAAAATTAAATTTAATATATTTAAATAGATAATATTATATTAAAATATTAAATTAAATTAAATAATTATTAAAATTTAAATAGAAAACAAAGTTTTAGAAAATTTGTTAATTGGATATAGAAATCCGATAATATATAATACGGACATGATATCCGATTAAAATCTTTTTCTAAAACTTTGGTTTTTATTTAATTTTAATAATTATTTAATTTAATTTAATGTATTAAATGTGATTTTAAATATTATTTTTATTTTCATTACTATTATTTTTATTTTAGTTATTTTTTTTTATTTTTTTAATAAAACTATTATAAAAATATAAATTATATTTTAATAATTATTAAAGTATAAAAATATAATAAATAATATTGTAATTTTCAATTAAATGAAATATTTGTTAAATTTTAAATAAAAAAACTGTTAGCATATTTAAAATTTTTGTTTTTATTTAAAATTTAATAGTTTGTTTAATTTATTTTAATATTTTAATATATCAAATCAAATTTTATATTATTATTATTATTATTTCAGTTTTTTTATGATAACTTTTGTTTTTTATTTTTTAATTTAACATTTATTATAATATACATCATATTTTAATAATTATTAAATATAAAACCATATTAAATAATATTTAAATATTAAATTAAATTATATTATTATTAAGGTGATGCAGAGTACAAGAAAGAGAAAAAAATAAAAAGATATTTATTAGAGTGTTTCGTTAAGAAAGAGAAAAAAATAATAATATATTTATTAAAGTTAAAAAGAAAAATTTTGAAAATGTTGAAGATGTAGGTTTAAATGTTAGAAAATTAAACTGAAATTTTTAGAAATACATGATGAGATGAGATATAGGAGGTGTAAGATGAAACACAAAGAAAAGAAGTAAGCAGGGACAAGTTGGATAAAAAAATGGGCCTAGGGCATTCTAATTTAAAAAAGAAAATAGAAATGGCCTGACCATTGTTATTCACACCTCAGTATTACTAAAATACATAGCTTTAAATAATTATTCATAAAAGTGTTTTTTGACAGTATTTTTAACGGTGTTACGAAAATTTAGAATGTCCTAGGCCATTCTACAAAACTTTATGAAAATATTTAGTTATTTTTCTAATTCGAAATAGTTTTCAGAACTGTCACATATCTAAATGTATTTTAATTTAAAGTATGTTTTGCGTTTACAAAATTTAGTTTTTATGTAAAACTATATAAATATAAAGGAAATTTCTTTTATTGACATTTATTTTTTAATTTTATTGTTTAAATAAATTTTTAAATTAAAATAATTACTTTATCAATATTATATTTCAAGTGACTCGTTTGTTTAAATTTAATATTTTTTATTTAATCATTTTTAAACTTAATTATTTTTAATTAAAAAATTACATATCAAATAAATAAAAATTACTTATAATACAATTATAAAATTATTTATATTAAAAACTTTATAATTATAATGATAATTTTATTATTTTTATTATTATAAAGAAATAACATATCACATATGTTTTCACTGTATATATAATTCGATTTTGAAATAATTATTGTGATCGTGAATTTTACGGATGTATTGAGATCCTAATAATAATAGTTATAACAAATTTTTTAAGTGATGCAATTGTCAAAATCACAGGATCCTCAGATTAAAATGTACAATTTGTTAGTGAAATTGGAAAATTCCACTATACACCTAAGTTCTATAAGTAATATTTATGACGCTATATGTGATTAATATATTATATTATGTTAATGTAATAGAAAATTAATTTTATCTATTAATATTTAAGTTTAGATGAAGTATAAATGATTAATGTGAAATTGTGAAGAGATTTAAAATTTATTAAATAATTATTATTCTTTTTGAATTTTTATCACATTTGCAATGTCATATTTGTTTTTAGTACAAAGTATTGACACCTATATAAGATGTTAGTGATGAGAAATTAACGGAAGAACATACTTTAACATGTAGATATATAATGTAATATCTTAATAACTTTAAACCCTAAAATATTAAGAACTATACACTTATCAAGAAAAACAATCTAAATACAATGTTACACAATTGCATCAAGACTATTACCTATACAATGATAATAGTACTAAGTAAATGAAACAAGTAGACATAAAGTGTAGATGTTACAAAAAAAGTCCTATTGCTAAGTAAGAAGTTCTACAACCAAACTCATCTTGATTGCTTCTTGACGAATTTTAGAAAACCCAACAACAACGCTTCCTTCAAGAACTCAAGAATGTCTCTATCTCACAATATAGTATTATCTCTTAGGCTTTGTTCACTTGAATGAATTTGAGGGAGAGTAATTGAATGAATTTGAGAGGATTTGAAGGTAAATTTTGTTGTTGTTTATTTGAGTGGATTTGGAGGTAACTGAGAGTGAATTTGGAAGTAAATTTTTTTAATCTGTCACATCAATCAAATCCTACACTAATTCTCACAAACTTTACTTTCAAATCCAGTTTCACTTACCCCCAAATCCACTCAAATAAATAACAAAAAAATTTACCTTCAAATATTCACAAAGCCTTAGGTATAAAAAATTATGTTTTTAGAATGAGAAGAAAGTTGTCTTTTAAAGAGACTTTACTCTTTTCTTTTGTTATATGCATATTAGTTTACCTCAACTTAAGCTAAAATAATCCTTAATTAACCAATTTGATATATTACATGGCAAATTCACTCATTATACATTCAATTCATACGTTACTACAATCTTTCATAAGGAAAAATACCAGAATTTGAGATGCGTATCAAATTGATCAACTGAGTTTAACTGAGCTATTTTATTTACCTTTTTCTTACATAAAGTTATATCAGATCTAGTTTAAAATTTGCTAAGATAGTATCAATGGGTCAATTTGATACACTATATGCAAGTTTGAGATTCCTAATTTGTTCCATATATCATCATAACAATTCAATCAACTTACACAAAATTCAATATCACATGCCTTTACATTGCCTTATCATCGCTACCATTTTCCTTCACAAGGATTTAACACAAAATTACAAGCAGAATAGACCATTTGCATCATTAAATCACAAAACAATTGAAAAATTACTTAATCCAAAAAAAATCATAGATTTTAGTTTTCAACCAAACTAGATCATACCAACAAAGTAAAAGCATGTATATAAACAATTTTACTAGTTTCTCATACTTGGTGTAGGAAATTCTTGACTCAATGTTGCTCGTAAAACTATAGTTCTCATAAGATGCTCTGACTACCTACACAAACATTAATTCACATATCTAACATATTATAACAATCACAATTAAACAAATATTCAGTTTGAAGTATTTTGAGTCACATGCATAGATCTTAGGGCCTCATTTGCCTAATATTGCTAAGCTAACTAAAAAAAATAAAAATAAAAATAAAAATAAAACTAAACTTACTCTATTTTAAATTATGATTAGTTAGAAGTGTAGATATTTCTATCGTAAATCTATTGGTGTCTCTAATTGTCAAACAGATAAGAAAAAGACTAAGAAAGTTAGAATGAAGACATAAAAAAAAACTTTAAAAAAATGTTTCTAGAAAGATAGTGATTTTTATAAAATGAAATTCTATTAACATAAAATCTATCTATAGTTGAACTTTGAATAAAATAATGGAATGCTATCTTTAAAACTACTACTCCTTTTATCTTTAAAACAATTGACCCTTAAACATACCTGTCTCCGTTTTAAATTATTAGAATATTGTTATGACACAAATGAAATTATTTTTATAATTATTTGATCTTTATCTAATTGTTATTTGACAATCTTATTTTGATATTTATATTATTATAATTTATTTTTTTATATTTGACGTTAAAGAAAAGAAAATTTGTTATAATTTTCATTTTTTTTATAAAAGATATTAAATTAAAATATGAATACGACTAGTAAAGAAACTAAAAATTTGGTAACCATTAAATATAATATTGAAAATGAAAATAATTGTTTTATTGAAAAACAATATAAAGTAATCAAACTCATACCCACCAACTCGTTGTCTTCTCTAATTCACCGTATTATTATTACTGTCACGTAGTAATGAATTCTTATTCATATAATATATAAGATAAAATAATACAATAGTATTATTTCCTATTCACCAAGATTAAAGAAACTTAAAATTATTTTCTTTTTATATTTATCATATTCACAATCTCAATTATTTTTTTAAAATATACGGAGAATCATTTATGATATAAAACCTGTTACTTGTATTTTGAAAATTGATTATTTTGGACAACTGTTTAACATTAGAATAAATCTTATGTGTAGTTTGCTTAAATTCAGAGGAGATCAAGTTCATAATTAACAATGCATTATTTAATTAAGCTTTTATATATATATATATATATATATATATCGATTCTCATATTCGATTTTTCAAGTGTAGTGATTCAACACCTAACGTTCTTCTCTCTTGTTTTCTTCATTGGCCATAATTTCGAAGTTCACCTACTGCCTAATGAAGAAATGACTTAGCTACTTAATATATATATATATATATATATATATATATATATATATATATATTATATATATATATATATATTATAATATAATATAGTTGAATAGGAGAAATGTTAATTATATATTGGTTTGACTTACAAACTTTTTTTAATTCGGGAGTACATTTGTAAACTCAACTAAATATAGGTTCATGTAAAGTTTTTTCAAAGGTGATCATACATAGACATATAAACTTAGTTATAATCAAACAATAAAAAAATATAGAATAGAAGATATATGTAAGATAAGATGTATGGATAGCAACATTGATTGTATAACATTGGAACAATAAAATCATTAACGGGGACGCATAAGGCATCGACCCTAACGTATTGTATTCTTTAAACTTGAAGATATATAAGAATGAACTAACTTGATTGGGAGTAGGTAGTAAAAGATAATTATATAAGCTTAGTTTTAATCGGATAATAAAAAATATATAAACATAGTTATAATCGGATAAATAAAGAATATTTAAACATAAGATGACGTGTATAGATAATAACATCGAATATTGTTAAGGGAATAGACCTTCTCATAAAAGTTAATTTTCTCACATCATTCAAGTAGTAGAAAGTTGGTATAGACTGAAGGAGATTAAATTAGGATTCATATAGCTAGGAGGTTTGAGTTATCTGACTATTAAAATGAAAAATTCTTTATTAAATTTTCAATTCTTTTATATGTATTATCAGACAAACATACAAAAAATCATCTCCATTTTATTGCAAAATCATAACGTTAGAGAAAAAGTTATGTATGGGGGTGGTGAAGACAAAATAGTTTCCATATGACCTAATAGATATACTAAAAGAATACAGTCTAATAAAGTTATGTCAACACCTAATTCTGTTTAGATAAAATAATTTTATTTAAAAATATAAAAATAAGTAGATAAGAAATATTGTGAAATTAAAGTTTTAGATAAATAGAAATTAAAGTTTTAGATAAATAAATATGTTAATTATTTCACTTTTAATACGAAAGCAACATCAGTGAAAATGTTGGAACAAATGTAAATATGAACTGATAATTTTGCTGTCACAATTGGCAACTTTGCATTTAATTAGCATTTAAGATTAAGTCAACCGATTTGGTGCATAAAGAGTCTGTTGTATCATGTTTTTCAATAGATGATGAAGCAATCAGAGCTTTTCCTTCTTATTTTTCAATGAAATTCATTGGTAAGAGACAACTTTAAATGCCAAGGTGGATGAGTTCCCCACTCAAATTTCCAAAAGGCATGGGAAGAACATCATAACACATTTTTCAATATATAATTATTTTTAATTTTATTTTAAACGGATAACTTTCAAATATAACTATGCTTAATATATTCATACATACCTTAAGAGCATAATTTATTGCCTCATATATTTTTCTCAGTTAATAGCATCTTATGCCATCCAATGCATTAGATTGTGAAAATAAAATTCATGCTATATATTTAACTTTTATTGAATCAAATTTTCTAAAAAAATTCAAAAATCTTAATTGAGTACATTGTAAATGTACACATTTTTATTATTTTATAAAAATATGTTGATCCTTTTAATAAAAAGCTTAATAGCATTTTAATAAAAGTTTTTTAAACTGAAAACCGAATTTTTTTTCTAAAGCTACCTTCTTCTGTCTAAAAAATTCCTTATTTTTATGCTTTCAAAATTTTCCTCCTATGATTGTTAGCCACATACTTTTTATATGATATTTTACTTACTATTAAAGTTAAAGAAGTAAATGTCCTGAAAATTGGTCTTAACTTTATTCAATAATTAGATTGCACAACATATACATTTAATAAGATTGGTTCAAACAAATATATTTCTTTGTGCTAATTGAGATTAACAATATCAAACCTTATAATTACTATTTAAGGGCAAAAAATCTGAATATGATATATCGATTCCCATGTGATTTAATAGTTTTACCTTGTGTTTTTAAGAAAAAAACAAACAAACTTTAATATTTGAAAAGACTTTTTGCTACATTAATTTGTACATTAATTTGTGCATTAATTTGTGCATGATACTTGATAACTTATTATTTAATTTTAGTTTAATTTTATTAAACAAATAGAATACCATATTAGAAAAAGACTGATTAGTAAACTCAGTTACAGAATATATTATTCATAATCAATAAAATAAAATAAGATATATCACTTTCAGTTATTTTATAATTAGATAATATAAAATATATTATCGCTTTCCTAAAACATTTTCAAGACAACTGGTAGAAAAAAATAAAAATATTTAATTATATAATATTAAATTAGTTTATATTAGAGAAGAAATACGGGATATTAAAGTAGTCAGTATAATTAATTAATAACACATGTTATAAATAAATATGTAATAACCTAAAATAATTTATATGTACACTTTGTAGAGAATTAATTGAATTTTTATTTTAAATTATACGAATAAAATTTAATATTTATCTATTTAAAAAAATGTATTTTCCGTTATTTTTTTCTTTCTGAAAATTGGACCGACCTACAGTCGGCAATCATCCATAACAGGTAAAAAATAAAATAAACTCTGAAAATTTTATATGGGCAATTTGTCTGCATCCAGTTTTTGACTGTCATAAACACCGGACCAAAACCACATTAACATTAACTTTTTGTTTTCTAATTCTTTTACATGAATAAGATGTTGGATTTCAAAGTATAATCTAAAACTTACTTACCCATAACAGTAGAGAGAATAATTGTAATATCTCAAATTAACATATTAAATCTACTTAAATTATTACATAAATAATAAATTTACATATAATGTACTTACAGTCTTCTATAGTTGTAGTAATAACTATTCAATAATCAAAACATGAACAATTAATAACTAATTAAATCCAATAAACTCAAAGACCAATAATCATGTTAATATTTATAACTTACAAAAATTAATAAACTTTCTTTACTACTAATTAAGCAAACATTTTAATTCCACAAATTTCTTTAACTACTAAATATCATGCCAATATCAAAACAATGGATCAATTAAAAATTTAGACAATTATTATAATTTAACATTTTATAATTTTTAACATATAAATTTGTTATTATACTGATGACTTTTGTTTGTGTATACTTATTTGAATTTGAAAGAATGATTATCTAAAATATAAAATGATAGAAATTTTGAAAAAATAGTTAAAATATGTTAGAGAGATATTAACAACTAAAAATCTAAACGAATTAAAAGATAAAAAATTAATGGGATAATTTAATTAATTACAAAGACAATGATTAAGAGGAATTCAATATTTTGTTATTTGAACATAAGATTAAAATGAGTTAATCTTATTTTCTTTTACTTTAATGGTTACTTTTACTTTAATGGTTACTTTTACTTTTCACTCTCCTATTATTGTCCCTGTAAGGAAGCCGACTGTGACGAGTAAAAGAGAGAGAAAAAAAATACATAACAGTTATTGTTTTTATTATAAAAGAAAAGAGTGAATTATTATTATTATTATTATTATTAAAAGTGGGTCAGAGAGACACGTTATGAGCAGACAGTTCCATGTGGCCACATGGATGAGAGAAAGAGAAAGAGCAAGAAGAAGAAGAACAAGATCATCAACACCACCACCATCATCAGGCAACACACCAACAACAACTGAAACATCTTAGACCCATAATTCTCTCCCTCTTTTCTTCTTTTTGTTAATTGTGTGGGAGGCACAGAAAAAGAAGAAGATGAAGGAAAGCAGTGATGGGTTTGTGAGGGCGGATCAGATTGATCTGAAGAGCATAGATGAACAGTTGGAGAGGCACCTCAACAAGGTGCTCACCATAGATAAGAAAAAGCGTTCTGATGAGGACGAAGATGCTGATCAGGTTCATGTTCACACCAGTGCCACTGCCTCTCCCAAATTCAGACCCGCCTCTGCTAGGCTAAGTCTCAAGAAGCAAAAGCAGGACTGGGAGATTGATCCTTCTAAACTCATCATCAAAAGTGTCATAGCTCGTGGCACTTTTGGCACTGTTCATCGTGGTGTTTATGATACTCAAGATGTTGCTGGTTAGTTGTTCCTTTCAACTGATCCATTTTTACTTATCAGATTCAGATGTCTAATCTCCCAATCACCAAACTTCAACTGGGAGGAATTTATTTACACATATGTCCTTTTTAGCGATCTTCAAGTTATTATCATTTTTAGTTTCAACAAGTGGGTTAACTGTTTAATTTGTATGAATAAACACCCATGATGAAATTCTAAAAGCTCTTAGTTTCATCTTCAAAATTATTACTTGTAGCAAATTACTCCAGTTAATGAATTAATTCCCTTGCTCGCAGGATTTTCTGGAAAAGAGTTGACTTTTAGAATGGTTTAGTGTGGAGTTGAATTTACGGGAATAATAGTAAAATTTGGGATTGGGCTTTTAGTGATGTAGAATTCTAAGTGACCCCATTGTGGATTTGGTTTTCTGGTGTGGAGAATGAATAAACATGGTGTTTTTTGTTTCAGTGATTATTTCTTCTTTGAGTAGAATTTGTGTTTCCTTTTTCTGCCTTTACTGATCCTAGTTATTGTGGTTACTTAATGTTCAGTGAAATTGTTGGACTGGGGTGAGGAAGGACAAAGGACAGAAGCAGAAATTGCCTCCCTGAGAGCAGCTTTTACACAGGAAGTTGTTGTTTGGCATAAACTTGATCATCCCAATGTCACAAAGGTTGATTTTAATTTCTTTGTCGTCAGTGTATTCTTGTTTGTGCAATTGTCATCATAACATGTTGAGCTTGTTATTTCATAATTGTGTATGCTAATATTATTTGATTTTATTTGGGTGGAGGGATCCATCCAAACATAGAATTTTCTGCCATATTAGGTCCTATGAATTTGTGTTATCAGGTGAGCGTTCATTTTCAATAGAATGCAAATCAGTCCTCCTTTTTAAATATGCCTTAGCATACTTAAATGTAATGAATTAATAATGTCATACAAGGTATTCAAGTGGATAGGTATTCTGATAAAAATCTTTTAATTCTCAAGGATACCAAGATTTTTGCTGGTTTCATGTTTCAGGGATTTCCTTCTTAATTATATCTTCCCACTTTTCCACCTTCTTTCTATATTCTCCTTCCATTACATTCAACTAGAATTTGCTTGAAATTGTACAAGGACTTGCTTTTGTGTGGATGAGGGCCACTACTATTATCCTTGTTGTTTGAAATTTCCATGCACTTTGTTTTAAGAACATGAGGTATGCATTTAGCCTACTGTACCTTTATTGGAAAAATACTGAAATATGAGAAATACAAGTATAATATGGAGCTGAAAATATACTATTCGTATAAAATTGAAGTTTCTTCACAACATATGAGCTTAACTGTCCTAGATATGTTTTTCTTTCATATTGTTTCTCTGTCTATAATCTGATATTGGTGGTAAAGAATATTCAGAGGTACACTGCTTGCATTAACTTGTGGCATTATTCTCATATTATACTAACCTTATTAACGGGGATACAGTGCTTGAATTCCAGAAGTTTTAATATAATCTCTACTTGAGTGCACTTTAACATATTTGGAGTTTATTATTTTCATTTTTTAAAAAGCAGTTTTGAGGAGATCTCTGTTGACAGTAACATTGCCTATCCTTTATGAGTTGATTATAGAACACACAATTTAACTACAACCTTTCTAGCTGAAGTATGGGGCTCTTAGTTTATAGCTTGTTAATCTGTTTTATACTCTGTTGATCTAAAATTGAATACTAATATCTTCACGTAGAATGGAGTCAGTTTTGACATCTGCTTATTCTATGTTAATTATAGAAAATTTACTGTGTTCTGAACTCGAACTAGTCTTTTTCACAATGGAGGGTGAAAATAAATGTGAATAGACTTTTTCCATTTGGTTCAGCATCCATGTTTCTGTTGCATAAAGATTTTAGATAAAGTTTTGACAGCCTGCCAGCATTTTTGAAATTTACTTTCAATGAAACTTCTAGTCTTCCGGTTTCTATTGTTTATGGGCAACCTTTTCTTCGGAAAAGTTTATCTGTCTATTACACGTTCTCCTCAAAATGAACTTCAAATTTTTCTAACTCAAGGAAAGATACCTTGTATCTTCATTAGATTCAATTTAATTCATTCAGTATGTTGGGGCACCCAAGTCTGGACTTTGTCCATTTGTCCTACGCATCTGGTACAGAAGATGCATTTAGGTGTGGAGCATGAGCTTCTTGCCCCCCTAATGCTTGTTTTGGTTTCTCATCATGACACTTTCTTGTTCAATCTTTAGATATTTGCAGATGATTTGTTTTTCTCTTTTCCCAAAGGGCATTGTACATGTTTCTGCAAACATTTTTCTACCCAATATTTTTTAACCATTTACATTCCATGTTCAGTTTATAGGGGCAACAATGGGGTCTTCAGAATTGCAGATACAAACTGATAATGGTCTGATTGGCATGCCAAGCAATTTCTGTTGTGTTGTTGTGGAGTATCTTGCTGGAGGAAATCTGAAATCATACCTAATAAAGAACAGGAGGAGGAAGCTAGCTTTTAAGATTGTCATTCAGCTGGCACTTGATCTTGCAAGAGGGTATCTATTTTTTCCACCTTGTTTAGCGGTTGAGCCAATAATTATCGTAATTTTTGTGTGCAACTACTCAACCTGAATTCACTTGGTTTTACAGGCTGAGTTATCTTCACTCTCAGAAGATTGTCCATAGAGATGTGAAGACAGAAAACATGCTGTTGGACAAGACACGCACAGTTAAAATTGCTGATTTTGGGGTTGCACGTGTTGAGGCATCAAATCCTAACGATATGACTGGGGAGACTGGTACTCTTGGTTATATGGCTCCAGAGGTGAGTAGTCAATACCTGAACAATCCTTTACAAATTAGATATTATTGTACTAGTATTTGTGACACATCGGAAGCCTTAGTTCAAAAAGGCATGCTGTGTACCAATATATTTCATGTTATGGGGAATTAGCATATCCTGTCCCAATATTTCATCCAAGTGAGGATAGGTGTTTCCAATTTTCATTTCAAGATTAGAGCTATTCAATGAGGGTAAATGACGACTTTCATGTGGCATCATATACTGTGAAACTGTGAATAAGAGAAGAAAAAGACGAGAAAAAAATATTTAATTGATCACAGAGAAAAATCTTTGTAATTGAATATTTACTTTTGTTTTCCCATCGGGGATGGTGTACAGGTTTTAAATGGCAACCCCTATAACAGGAAATGTGATGTGTACAGTTTCGGCATCTGTTTATGGGAAATATATTGTTGTGACATGCCATATCCTGACCTAAGTTTCTCAGAGATTACATCAGCCGTTGTTCGACAGGTATATTTTCTTCTCTGTTTTGATTGATTTCCTCACTTCAGCAGTGACTGTTTATCACTGTTCTGTGTTTATGGATCCATTATGATTATTATGTTCTGTTGGAATTTTAGAATTTGAGACCAGAAATGCCAAGATGTTGCCCAAGTTCTCTGGCAAATGTCATGAAGAAATGCTGGGATGCCACTCCAGATAAGCGACCGGAGATGGATGAGGTAGTTTCCATGCTGGAAGCCATTGACACAACCAAAGGTGGAGGTATGATCCCTCATGATCAGCAACAGGGTTGTTTTTGCTTCCGCAAGCATAGAGGGCCTTGAAGGTTTATTCATTAGTCTTGCAGACAATTTGGTTATAGTGATTTTTCACTATTTGAAGAATCAATTTGTATCTATAGTGAGAAAGCAGTATTTGGATACTAGATGAGACAAATACACAGTAAGGGGTACAGGTAGGAGGAGCTGGTGACATGTCAATATGTTGGGTGTGTAAAACTGTACCTCTGATTTTCTTTTACCTTTTTTCCCCACATTGGTTTGGGTTCTGTGGGTATGAGTATTACTTTCTGCTTGGCAATGTTGCCGGATTTGACTTGTAACTTGCAGGATCTTCATTATACTATCACATACTCGCAATCATAATTGATGATATTAAGTTGGATCCATTTGCTTTGAAACCAATACTTGCTTTTGTTAAACCAGAAGTAAAACCTCTTTGATCACTTGAATACAAGTTCTTCTGAAAGAAAAATCTCTTAATAGGTTAAAGAACCATTGCATTCTTCCTTTTTGTTATAATTATCAGAGAAAAGTATACAAAAAACTTGAATTTTCACTCAAGCAAAATGAGTTTCTACGTAGGCAATATGAGTTTTTGCATGAATAAAAGAAAACTACCTTCTTCCACCATTGTTCGACCTTTGAAATACAATTGATGCCAACCATACTCTAAACTTTTCACCTTGATGTACCACCTCAAAGTTTTCCAATCCTCGCCAACTTCTTCTATTCCTATCAGCACCAACTGACTTTATATTTAGTTTGTCAAGGCGCATCTTGAATTTCATCAATGAATTATTTTGGTAATCATACATGCTTGATTATCAAATGTGTGAATTTTTACCACTTTAAAGATTCATCATCGATTACATCTCTAATAAAATGGAATGTAATGTCATTGTGTTTTGTATGCTCAAGGTACATACAGTTCTTGCACAAGTGGATAGCACTTCAATGTTTATGCTCAACTTCTAGTACATTGATAATCTCTTTAATCCACAAAGTCGCCTCTATGACAGTTACGTACTTTGTCCTCTGTGGTTGAATGTGCAGAGTGTGTAGTATGGCGTTTTTCAATTAATTGCATTCGCAAATAAGTAAAAATATACCTTTTCATTGATCTCCTCGTGTCAAGTCTCCCGAGTTTGATTTAAATCAATAAAACTCTGATTGGTCAATTTCCTTAAACAAATGTACTGTACACAAGCCTTAAGGTTTTGGTCCCTAATAAATATCTGCATATGAACTTAACTCAGCTAAATCCGGATCATAATTTACACTATGCTTCTAATGACACTAGCATATGGTATCCGTGACAGTTTTTTCCTTATCATCATCAATCTGAAAATTGGGTTGATGATAACTTGGAAATGAGTTGCAATGGGTATTGTAATAGGTTTTACCTTTTCCATGTCAAATTTAGAAAGAATTTTGTCCAAGTAATCCTCTTGGTAAACCCTGGATATCCTACATCCATACTAAGATCTCAACTGTTGCTTGAGCTTATTTATTCATGAACTTGGTCAAAATCATTATCTAGTTCATTCTGAAATATATGTACCCTCAAGTTATCAATTGACTTTTGATATGACTTTACATCATGAAGCTCCTTCATGACTACTTCAGTAAAGGTTCTATTATTTTGTTATGCATTGAGTACTCTTTGATTTTGAACAAACACATGTAATCCATCACTTCTATCATAGAATGTTTTTTACAAAACATTTACAATGTCAAAGGTAAGTGAAGATATCTTTTCATGATTTTTGGCCTCGGAAACATCAATACCCATGTTTTTACTTTTTGGTTTTTGGTATACCATTTTTCATATTTTGCATGTTCTTCTTCCCGCAAATGTAAGACACTTTTTACTCTACGACCTCCGACCATCAACCATGATGATTTCTGGTAATGTTCTGCTTCAGATTCGCCTTCGGCAAGACGAAACTTTGGTGGATTGTGTCATTTTAAGTTATAAAGTATTCTCATTGTAAAAGTATATGTTTCATATATTTTGAACTTTAATGATAAGTATCAGTAAGTTAATCTTATCCTAAAATATGTACTGAATACTTACATGTGACACACAGTGTATTAGTGCATTGCATTAATTTTAAGAACTTGTTCAATTAATAACTACAAATCTATTCCTAATCTTTGAAATTAATCTTATTTGATTTGAATATGTTAAAAAAATGCTTTACAATCACAATCTATTTGCTGATAAAAAATATAGAATCTAAAAACAAATTAAATAATGAGTAATCAAGTCACTTTAATGTTAAAAATAGAATAAAAAACCATTATTAATAGGATATCATATCTATATCCAAAGGATTATAAGTTAAATGAATTACTTTAAGTTCAAAAAGGAAAGATTAGTTGCTCACAATAATAAGAGTTATCTTCAAATACATAAAGAAAGTGTAGAGAAAAGAGAAGTTATACTTAAAACTCCCCTGCGTTCTTCGAAGTTCTTCCTTTTTCCAATTTTCCTTGTGTCTCTCAATATTCAGACAACTAGATCAGAACAAATTTATTGAATTGATCACGAATGAAATAATATTCTTTATAAATAATCATTTTTGTTTTTGTTGATTTTTTATCTTTAATATATCAATATAAATTTGTTTTTCTTTTTAACAGTTTGATGAAATTTAATATATTCTATTAAACAATTTGACATATTAATTTGAGTTACTATTAAGAAAAATATGTTATGAACTATGAAATACTAGTGAAACTAACAATAAAAAATACAAGCTAATCAATCATTCATACAAATCATAAACTAGATGATTGTTGTGGAATTAGATGATTGTTAGTGATTATTTTTCATCTATATTCAATTCGTCTAGTAACAGAGGATGATTCATTCATTTATAGAGAAGAAAAACCTGTTATATATATACTCATAATATGCAAATCAAATTGAGAAAACTATAGATGCATCAAAATTTGTAAAAAAAAAAAAGCCGTTTTTATCTACCTGAAATAAACTATGAAATACTGTCCCTTTGATGTAATTAGTGTATTTATACTCTAATTTAACCTGTTGATTTTAGTTATCATAATTAAATTGAACATATATTTAAAAAAAAGATTAATATTAAAGTAAATTAATTTAAACGACACGAGAATTCCTAATTTTAATACAGTAATATATTACTTTTTTTTTCCTTCCTCGATGGTATAACCAAAATACTGGGGGAGTGTTTCAAGTGCTATAAAAGAAAACTGTGAAAATACTACTGAAAACTAATTTGGTGGGATTGTGTGGCGTGCTAATAATAGATTTGATGTCTGATTTATATATGTATATAAGGTTCAAATTCATAGGATGAGTTTAAGCTTATGTTTGATGTACATTTAATACAAATTTCATTTATGAGCAGGATTTATATTAAATTTGTGCATTCAGAAGTGAGAATAGCACACATTTATGCATTCATGATTAATAATATGGCTTCTTTTACCTTTTATCTATATATATATATCCTATATAAGATTCCGCGTAGTACTATAAAACATAATTTGATATGACAAAGAACAAGTATGGTTTAAAAAAATGTTGAGAAGTATAACTCATAATGTTTGAAATTTCTCAGCTGTCACCCGCTATTATTCATGCCAAAAAAATATTCCCATGAGCTCAGATGAGCATATACATCTTTAAAGCCAACAACATTGCTCTTTACCAGACATCAATGCTGTTATTCAAAAACTACAACCATTGATTAATGCATGTTTCAATACGAGCCAGGAGTTTTGTTGGGAACTTGGTTATAAAAACACAACTTTTTTTTCCTTTTTCTTAAACAGAAATACGGTCAGAAGCTCTGAAAAAGACTTCCAACTTTATGTTGAAACAAACTCTTATTCTTTTTGTCCCTTGACTTTGTATCTTCTGTGAGTTTCCAAGCACAAATCATATGATGTTAGCGGGTTCGTCGTCTTCATCCCAGTTGGTTGTTCGATAAAAAACAACGTAGAGGATGAGCTGTAACAGCCCAGAAAGTGTTCCCAAACCATTTGGAATCTGCCATTTAAAAACTTTAGTTAGTTTTTTCAAGTTCTCACCCTTTTCCTTTTTCATTACGGAATCATAAAAATAATAATTACCACGATGAATGGATCCCACTTAAGCAAGGCATAGGTTGTCCACACAATTCCATTGGCGAAGTTGGCGAATGAAAGTAAGAAAGGCATGTATTTCACGCTCTTGGTTCGAAGCACTTGTCTCTGCTCATTTTTTTTTTTTTAATTTTTTTGGTTTTCAAATGAAACCAAAAATAGATGATAACCAAACCAAACCACTATGATAGATATGCATAAATATTTAAGAAAAGAAATAAATTTGCAGAGTTATGATTACACGTACGTACCATTACAGTCAAGGGTGCAAAATACATAAGGACGTTGAAGAATATGCAGATAGGTCCAACAATCACCTTTCTTCGGCTGGGGGTGTGAACAAAGGTCATCACCAAAAACACCAGTAACGCAAGGAAGATGATTTCACCAAGGAAGATGAGCAAGATCTTCCTCTGAAATTGTTTAGAAAACATCCATTAATTAGGGACTTAAGAATATATTATTACATTTTTAAAGTTGGTATTTTTTGCTCACCCTCTTGCTCCAGGTTGAGTAAATAAAGAAGACGAGAGCGTAGAAGATTTCAAGGAAGAAGCCAAATCCATTAATTGTGATGACAAGAGTGTTATCTTTTGTTACGAAGGGCAGTCCATAGAATGCCCACACACCACAGTTCAATATGGTTGCCATGTATGGATCTGACCTAAAATTTTGTACTGATTTTGCCTTAAATATCGAAATAAATGTAGGTCTGCAAATTACAGTTCCAATATCAGTTGTTATGCCCACACCATCATTATCAATTGAGAATGGATATAGAAAGAGAGATTACACTGGCGACATGAATAAACCAAAAGAAATGACATTTCCTGTGCAACAAATAATAACCATATTAGTTACTTTTTATGTCCTTTTTTCTGTTTTTCGTAATTATATCAGATGAAACGACCACTTGAAAAACATTTAGAAAGTACCTGCTCATGGGAAAGGAAAACAAACTAAAAAAAACATGAAATTGTAAGATTTTGGAGAACAAACCAATTATTCCAACTGCAGTTCTTACTGCTTCGGAGTTAACCATGGCTACAATATGGAAAGAATAAACTAATCACGGTGAAGAATAAACTACGAAAGTAAAGTAATCCGATTTATTGAATGGAAATTGTTGTCATTTTTTTAGGTAACAATTGTGGCCATATATAAGTTATCAGAACCCAAGAAACTAGGTTTGAAGTGTTGATTTATCAACTTGCGTTCGAGCGACAAACATGTACTCTTTATATGGAACTCTCTCTTCAACTAACTAACTGTCAGCATTTTACCACAAACATTAAAAAAGGAAGTTAGAGAATTTCTACGGATAAAGTTTGTTTTACATTTGTATTTCTAAATGAATGATAGGATTTGTACAGTAAAAAAAATAGGAACGACTTTCTTTTTACGGTAAGTCAGATTACTTATAACCCTCACACAATCACCTCAAATATGACCATACACATCACAAATTTACCTCACAGATCTGCCTGGTTATGCTATGTATATCACTGTTATTATATATATACATATTATAACTGTAACAGTGACTGTAACATTTACTCATATTTAAAATAAATGGGAACCCTAATCAAATGTCGTAACATTAAATTCAACAATGTACTTGACAACTACAATTATAATCTAAGTTAATATAAATATTAATAATCGTACTTACATCAATTGTCATAATTAATATAATTGAATTTCCTTTAATAAGTTTTCTTTCTTTTAAAATATGAATTTACAAGAAGACTTTTGTTTAAAATATGAATGTACGGATTTTAGTCTTATATATGGACACTAAGGGTGTGTTCACTTGGAGGAGAGGATTTGGGGGAGAGTGAGTGGATGGATTTGAGAGGATTTGAAGGTGAATTTTTTGTTGTTTGTTTGAATGGATTTGGAGATAATTGAGAGTGGATTTGGAAGTAAAGTTTATGAGAATCAGTGTAGGATTTGATTGATGTTATAAATAAAACAAATTGTTTAATGAATAGAAATGAAAGATTACCAAAATACCCCTAATTATTAAAGTAATATAAAATGATAATTATTAATATTATAATTAGTAAAAATTAAAGATTTTAATTAATAAAAATTGAAGATTATTAAAATATATTTAATAGTAAAAATAATATAAAATTATAATTATTAATATTATATATAATTCTAAAAATTATTATAAGAAAAGAAAAAAATAAAAATTAATTTTTAATATGAAAAAATGTATTATTATTATTACTATTTATTATTATTATTATTATAATTATTATTATTTTATTATTATTATTATAATAATTATTTTATTATTATTATTATTATTAAAGCCATAAGGGTAATATAATAAAATTAGACCAAATCCCTTCAAATCTCTCCTAACATGAGAGATGGGAGTTGGTAAACAATCCCGCATTTCCATCCCCAGTATCACCCTCATTTCTTTTCAAGCGAACAAAAAAAATCCCGCATTTCCATCTTCTTAAATCCCATCTACAGGGAAATCCGCTCAAACGAACAGAGGGTAAGTCATGAAAATAGATCAACATTAATCTCTCTCGACTTTTGTTTTCACTCTTAATAACAATTGGGATCATGGTCGGTAAAAAAAAAAAAGTCATCACTAATAAAAGGTTTAAAGAATAATTCTGATGTATTATTTCAAAGAGTAGAGTACCATATATATAGACTCAAGGATCCTATAATTCTTCATCTATTAAAGGAATGACAAGGTGCACAAATCTGCACAAATTATAATAATATCTAAATTATAACTAAAATAATATTTGATTGTCTAATAATATCCTTTAATAGAATATTTTGTCTATCTTAACACCCCACTCAAGTTGGTGCATGGATATCACACATTTCCAACTTGAATAAAGACTCATTAAACAATCTTCTTGACACTCCTTTGGTGAGAACATCAGCCAACTACAATTCTGATCTTACAAAAGGAAACAAAATTATTTCAGCTTCAAGCTTCTCTTTGATGAAATGTCTATTAATCTCCACATGCTTTGTTCTATAATGTTGCACAAGATTGTGAGCAATTGCTATAGCCGAAGTATTGTCACAGTACAAAATCATAGCTTCATTTTGTTTAAAGCCCAAATCTGATAGCACATTTTTAATCCACAAAAGTTCACATACACCTAGTATCATGCCTCTGAATTCTGCTTCAATACTAGATCTTGGTACTATAGATTGTTTTTTACTCCTCAAAGTTACAAGATTCCCTCCTACAAAAGTAAAGTATCCAGAGGTAGATCTTCTACCATCTTTTGAACCTGCCCAATCTGCATCATTGTACCCTTCTACCTTTAAGTTTTCATGATTTGAGAACAAAATTCATTTTCCAGGAGCGAACTTCAAATATCTCAAAATCCTTTCAACAACATCCATATGAAGCTTTCGTGGGTCATGCATAAATTGACTAACAACATTCACTGCATAGGTGATATCTAGACGTGTATGACACAAATAAATTAATTTTCCTACCAGCCTTCGGTATCTTCCTCTGTCTATGCTTGCTGAATTTGACATTGAAAGAGTTTATGATTTTGCTCAATTGGTGTATCAGCTGGTTTACTCCCAAGCAGCCCAATTTTCGATAGTAAATCAATAGTATATTTTCTTTGGCATAGAAAAATACCATGTTTTGATCTAGCTACTTCAATACCCAAAAAATATTTGAGGTTTCCAAGTTGTTTCATCTCAAATTCAGATGCAAGGTATTGTTGTAAACTAGAAATCTCATCTTGGTCATTTCCTGTAACAATCATGTCATCTACATATATAATCAAAGCTGTAATTTTTCCTTTTCCTCTCTTAAAAAATAAGGTGTGATCAGAGTTACTTGCTCTATAGCCAAAAGTCTCCATAGACTTGGTATGCCTTCTAAACCATGCTCTTGGGGATTGTTTTAATCTACATAGAGCCTTCTTTAATTTGAAAACCTTCATTCCAATTGAATCAGTCATGCCTGGTGGAGAATCCATATAAATTTCTTCTGAAATTTCTCCGTGTAGGAAAGCATTTTTCACATCAAATTGTAGAAGAGGCCAATCTTGGTTTGCAGCTAGCGACAAAAGTATTCTCACAGTATTGAGCTTGGCTACCGGTGTGAACGTCTCTTGGTAATCTACATCATAAGACTGAGTGTAACCTTTAGCCACAAGTCGTACTTTATACCTCTCAATAGTTTCATCACCTTTATGCTTAATTGTAAAGACCCATTTGTAGCTCACAGTTTTCTTCCCTCTTGGTAAGGACACAAGATCCCAAGTGTTGTTTTTTTCTAAAGCTGTCATCTCGTCAACCATTGCTTCAGTCCATCTAGGATCTGCCAAAGCTTCATGTACATTACTAGGAATGGAAATTGAAGATAATTGAGATACAAATTATGCATATGACTGAGATAACCTGTGAGATGACACATATTTACTAATGGGATATTTAACTTTGGGTTGGAGGTCTGGTTCATATTTAACTGGAGGTTGACCACAGTTAGAATGGGGTGGAAAAATATATTGAACAGTAGTAGACTCAGTGTTTGGTTGGTGGTCTCACGCAAACAAGAATCAATTCCATGATCAATTTCATCAAAATTAGTATTATCAGAGATAGGATCAGAAGGTACCTCTGAAGAGTCAAGCTAAACCTATGGAGAAGATTGAGCCAACCGTCTATGCTACAACCATCTATGCCACAACCAAATTTCTTTTTTGTTTTTAGCTTGTATGTGATCGTTCACAAGACAAGCCAACCCTCTTTTATGGTTTGATTGTGAGACATTTTCAAGATAATACAGTCATTCACTCTCTCTACCACTAGCAATCTTCTCCTTGGAATGGATGTTCTGAAAAAGACAATGGATTGGGTAAAATAAGTCAACACAAGAATGTGATTTGGTTAACTTGCTAACGGAGATAAGATTACAGTTTAATGTAAGAACAAATAAAACATCAGGAGTTAATAAGGAGATGAGACTCCATTGACATTAATAATAACAGTTTTGGAACAATTAGAGGAAAAATTAGTAAATATATAAGGATCACAAGTCATATGATTAGTAGCACCCGAATCAATTATCCAATCACTACCCTTAGTAACAACAGAAAGATTAAGGCCAGAGTTAGATATACCTGACTTGGTCACAAATTCGACAGCAGTAGAAATATAACTCTTGGAAGCAGCGGAAGTTTCAGAATCATGTTTCTCGGATTGATTGTCATCGGAAGAAGCCATCAGAAATATTCAATAAAAAAAGCACTGATTCCTATATTGTAGAAGATATCAGTGTTGGGCTCTTGATACCATAATAAAAGGTTTAAAAAATTCTGATATATTATTTCAAAGAGTAGAGTACCATATATATACATTCAAGGATCCTATGATTCTTCATCTATTAAAGAAATGACAAGTGCACAAATCTGCACAAATTATAATAATATTTAAATTATAAGTAAAATAATATTTGATTACCTAATATCCTTTAATAGAATATTTGACATATTTTACCAATCATTCATATATATAGAAAGACATCGGAAACATCATTAAAAACGTGTCATGTAAAACTAGAATTTTCAGTTAGAAAATGCATAACGTGTAAAATATGTGTTGTGCTTATAATATATTTGTTCCACCTAAAATAAAATAAAATATTAATTTACATTTTAGTATTTACAAAATAATTGTCACTATTATTATTATTATGTAAAATTTTATATTTGAAAAATATTTCTTTTATTTAAGCAAACTCGGCTTCCCATTTATCTTCGTGATGGAGAATAAAAAAATATTTGAATTGATAATTGTAAATTTTCATTATTTATTTTATTCAATAAATTCCTTAATAAAATACATCAAACTAATGAATTGGTCACTCTGCCATTGTTTTATACATTGAATTAACTTGACATTGTTTTTTAAATCCTTTTTATACCGTAATAAAATCGATTTACTAAGATTGACTTAATCTTACCGTTAGAGGTGTCATTTGAGCCCCTAGCCCATGGGTTGACCCTAACCCCTTCCAAAATCAAGCCCCAATTTTCTAGCCCACTTAATAGGGGGCTTTTTAAAAGCCCCAACCCCTAAAGCCCCACATAAAGTGGGCTGGGGTAGGGTTAGGATGGGGCTAGCCCCCAAACTAAATTAATTCACTTTTAATGTTTTTTTAGTTATTTCTTTTATTTACTTTACAAGTTCAATAATTTTCAAAATTTACATGATATTTAATATTTTTTTAATTAAATATAAATGTATAAATATTGATTTTATAAAAACTTATTTAAAATAATTTTTTAATTATAAGTACATTTTAAATATATAATTTTATTATTTTGAAAAGTTAAAAAAAATTATTATTATTATTTTTATTTAAAAGAAAATGAAAAAAGTTTCAAAACAGAAATTATAAAAGTAACACAGTTGAAAATTCGATTTTTCAATAATCGAATTCTGATATTTATATAAATATTTGAAATATTAATTATGGATAGATTTTAAATTCAAATCTACTGATTGGATGAATTTTTAATATCGGTGTAAAATTTTTATTTTTTATAGTTTAACATATAAAATTCTTTTGTTGAATGTTTTGTATAGATATATACATTAAAAAATTAAACCACAAAACTTTGTAAAGTTTAAAATTAATTTCACGTAATAAAAGAACTAACTTTTTAGTGAAAATCCTTGTTAGACAAAATTCTTATAAATATCATATATGTTAGTATACAAGATCTAGATGTAATCCTAGTGGTTATAAAATCAGATTTTTTTTTCTAACCTTTTAGATTAAATTAATATTTTAAAATCACTTATCTTTATCCAACAAAGATCGTTTTTATTGAATTATTTATCATAATTGAGTCGATTGTAATAAAAAATAATTAAATAATAGATACAATATTTTTAAATAAATATAATGTTATAATTTATAATACTAAAATTAAAATTATTATTGTATTTAATTATTAACATATAAAATAAATAAAAATTATAATAATTATAATAATAAATAAATTACATCAATGTCTCTTAACAAGAAACTAATAAAAAAGACAAATTAATATAATATAAAATATATGAAAAAGACATAAAAATATATAAATTGATGTAAATGACTACATTATACGTTTCATAAATTTTTTTTTAAAAGAATTATATAGCTTTGTAAATAATAAATATTAATTTTATTAAATTTGGAAAATTAAAAAAGTTAAAAAGTTATTAAGTCAAAATTTTAACATGTTCACACCAATTAAAAATAATGTAATTTTTATCACAAATCTTAATCGAATGATATTGATTTAACCTAGTGACAAAATAGATTATCATCTATAAATAAATTTGTTAGTCCATCAAAATTTTACAAATTAAATCAAATTTTTAACTTTTAAACCTATTTTATGTGGATATCTCTGAACCGTCAAATTTACAAACCAAAATTAAGATGAAAAAATTATCAAAACAAAATTTGGAAATTAAGGAATAATTGTATAAAAGCATTATTATTAAACTAATTAATATAGAAACAGTTATGAAGTAGAAAATTAATTTTATTGGTAAAAAATATAATTACACATGAATCAATTATAGTTATAAGTTATTACTAACAAAGATAAAATGAAAGCTGGATAAAAAATACACATGATTTGTGATTACTTGTATGATAATATTATGTTTCTGGACATTAAATTTTGTAAAAAGGAAAGCCCATGGGCTGGCCCTGGCCTATAGGGCTTTAGGGACTTTTAGCCCTGTGGGCTTTTTTAATAAAGAGTTTTTTTTGGCCCTGTGGGCTTTTTTGGCCCCAACCCACATGGGCTAGGGCCAAATCTTATTAAAGGGGCTCATTTGACACCTCTACTTACCGTGTAAAAATAATGACATGAAATCTTGATCACCATGCAACAAGACATGATATCAACCTTTACAGATATAAGACACAATAATCTAAAGTAAATAGAAATTCCAAAGAAGAATAACACTTTTCTTTAAACAAAATAATTATTTAACAATTTATTTTATTAAAAATGTTATTATGTTTTTTTATTTTTGTTAAAATGTTCACATGTTAAGTATCAATGTGAACATTTATCATCCCAACCAAAATAAAATCTTAATGTTTAAAGGTTTAATTATTCATTTTTTTTCTTTAAGTTTCAATTGTGTTTTAATTTTTTAAAAAATATTTTATTTTATTTTTAAATAATCAAAATAGAGTTATGTTTATGCTTTAATGGGACGAGGACGACGCTTGTGTGCTACTCCTTTCTGTGTTGAACGTTCGCTCAACTCTTTGCTTTGTGTGACCAATCGGTGTATGGGAGGTGCCCTGGAGAATACACTCTGACGTCCGAGTCAGAATTTTTCTTTGTAGGTCTAAAGTAATTCAATGATGAAAAGTCAGTTTACCTTCACATTAAACTTCTATTTATAGAGTTTATAAGAATCTGACAAATTAATTTACCACTTAATGGTCATTAATGCAAACCTTAACCACTTATCCGTAGTTGTTGCTGCCTTGATTGCACTTTAACTCTGTTTAACTGTTGTCGGGACCAAGTGACTGTGAGACTCTTTCATGCACGTGGACCGCTCGGTCCTTTCAAGCCAATACACCACCATATTCGATCGGCCGGCTACAAGTCTATAGTAACAAGTTCTTATGACCCTTTTGACTTAAACGTCTTTAGTGAAACTAAAATTGCAAAATCTAGAAGGTAGAAAAAGGAACGGAGAGAGGCAAAGGGGAAAAAAGCATTTACAAAATGGTGTATGTATAACTTCATCAAAGGGTAAGGGTGGGGAGGGAACGGTGAAGTTGAGAAAGAAATGAGTGTCACGTATCTAGGATAATTATCGTTCAACATTGTTTGTTATTTCTAAATACATAATTTCGTTTGGCTCACGATGATATAACTCATACATTAATATTGTAAAGAAATGAAATTGGTTCAAATTTTTAAAAGAAACAATTTCAATTTCTCGTTTAAATTCAAAAACTAAATACATATTTAATTCTAAAAAGATATTTATTCAATGGTAAATGAGTTTAGTAGTTGTTCAACAGTGGAGAATTCTTTCTCAACATTCTTTCCTTCTTCTTCACCATGAAACCTTGTGGTCCAATTATATCCAAATATCTTGCATTTTGAAATAATGCATCAATACTTAATTGAGGAAGATTGTAAAATATTTTATATTTATGTTGTATAAAAGAAATGTGTTGTTTTTATAAGTGCGTTTTAGCAAAGGTAGATACTGAAATATCAAATTGATTTGCCCTTTTCATTCATTCGAACCTCTATGCGCTCGTTCTATGATTGGTGAATGATTCACAGCTTTGAATGTCTCCACAGAGAGACCAGAGTCGGAGAAACAGAAAGAATTTAATGAAGAAATCCAGAGATAAAACTTCCTCATCTAATTTCACAACACTTCAATTCGTAACCAGAGATATACAAAAAAATTCGAGTTTTCATATGAGCTAAGCAAAAAGCTCGCTTATTGAAATTAGCTCACGGGCCATAAAAAAGAGCATGGAGCTAATTTCACAAATGTAAAATCTGACAAAAACCAATGTAACATGTTACAGTATTTAGTATTTACAGAAAAAAGGCTTACGCGTATTCACAGAGGGAGAAGGGGTTGGTTCCATTGAAGTTTGCAACTCGTGAATCAGAATAATGATCACCAAACGTGAAGCGATCGTTCCTGCGGAGGAGAGGAACCCTTGAGTCCAGAAGTTCTAGTCTCGTGGAAGTCCTGTATAACTTTAATCAGGAACCGCGCTTTCTTTGCGCCCTGACTACTCCCACCCGTCACAAGCGAATAAAGCGATGGCATCACCGAAGGGTCCTTCGCCAGAACAGCCACCACCTCCGCCCCAATATTCACGCAAAGCGACAACAAAATCGAAGCAGAGTGCTCTTTCCCCACGTTTGACGTCACAGATCGCAGCATTCCCGTAATTAACCCCAACGCCGAACCTTCCAATATCGCACGCGCCCCGTCAGCATTCTCAGCCAGCGCTGCAAGAACCGCCAATGCTTCAGTCACAAGCTCCTCCTTATCTGAAGAAGCCAAAATGTCAAGCAGCGCAGGAACTGCTCCAGCCGCGACCACCCTTTGGTGATTCCTAGGAAGCAAAAGCAACCCGAAAATGGCAACCACGGCGTTCTTTCTCCCGCAGGTTGTTCCTTCTTTAACTAACTCCACTAAAGCCGGAATCACCTCGGGGTTCTCACCTATTATTTTCCGGTACTCTTTCACCGAAGAGAGATAAAACATGATGGCAGCAGCTACTTGACGAATTTCGAGGCTAACTCCGTTCTTCAGCACGGAGAGAATTACGTTTAGGCCCCCACTGGTTATGATATTTTTAGGTCCATTCGGATGTTTAGAGAGCTTCAATAGAGCGGAGATTGCGTTCTCTTGAGTGGGTTTATCGTTAGACGCAGATGCTAAAAGTTCTAGTAGAGGAGGCACTGCTCCCACTTCAATCAAACAAGACCTATTGAAAATGCTGGTTCTAGCAAGCACGCGAATCTCGTAAGCGGCCTTCTGCTGCTGTTCATGCGTTCCGAACGCCAGCCTCCGCGTAAGGAACCACGCCAAGAATTGCACGGCGTGCGCCGCCGCCGGACTACCTGCGACGATGTTGCGGTTACGGTTAGATGGGCGGTTGAGTGAAATGCCGTTGTCGGAGCAGAACTGTTGGATGAGCCTCTTGAGAGTTGTGTTCGGAACCAACTCTGTGTTGGTTAGCTTCTCCCCTGTTTTGGGACACGTGGTGTTCCCAGCTTTGAGCCATTTCTGAATGGAGGCTCGGTCGTAGGTTTGACCCGTTGACACCGTCACCGGATCCGTCATCAACTCGAGGGAAATCGGGCAGCGGAAATCTTCTGGATTAACGGACGTTAATAATGTTAACGTTAACGGAGTCATCTCGGTACTGCATCTTCCTTCAGATTGATTAATGTCTTCCGTAGTTTCGAAAATGACACCTCTGCAGTAACTTAAGAACCCTACCAAGCTACTGAGCAACGGAACCTCTCGCTCGTCTCGATCGCGACACTCTAAGCTGATTTCTTCTTCTAGGAAAATAATCTCTTTATTGCAATCCATCCATGTTCTAATTTGGAGGTAGTCGATGATTCCCTGCATGGAGCTGAGGTCAGGTTCCGTTCCCCTCGCGAACAGCCGAAGAACATTGTGGAGAGTTTTGCACGCTCGCGCGTCGCTGGGGTCCACTTCGAACTTGGCTTTCCGCGCTTGCCTCGTTACTAACTCCGCCAATTCCCTGACTTCAGCGCACACGTCGAACTCTTGAAGAGGCAAAACGTCGAGGGAGGTGGCGACGGCGAGAATGAGGCAGCGGAACTGGGATGCGACGTGTTGCGATTTGGAAAGCATTAAAAGGCGCGCGCCTTGGAGCGTGCAATCTTGCATCAAGAAGTTGATTTTTTGCAAGGCGAAGTGGAGTTCTGCGAGGCAGAGGATGGTGGAGTGAGGGATTGATAAACCGCGGTCTCGAATTTCTTGAAGGAGAACTAAGAGTATACCGATTTGGCGTATCGTTTCTCGTGCGTTGCGACGTTGAGTAGGGAACAATTCGGGTTGAAAGTTGCATACGGACTGGGAGAGAGTGATTAGAGAGGCGAGAAGTGTGGGCGGAGATATGTCGCCGCAAGGGTGAACCGCCGGGAATGATAAGATGCGGCGATCCCTTGGAGTCATTGGATGGTTGGAAGGAATGAAAGAAGAGAAGAGAAGGAAGTTTGTGATATGTGGATTTGGAAATGAATGGGCACAGGTGTAGGTAGTTGGCGCAAGCAGTTATTATAAGAGGAGGAGATTGTGTTGTGCTGAATGGAGAATCTTCTGGACACGTGGTTGTATCTAACAAAGAAGGGATTGTGAGACTTGTCTGGGACTGGGAGGGAAGAACGAAGATTCGTTTTATTAATTGGAATTGGGACACGTGGAAGTGTAAGATTACTGATTTTTTTTTTTTAACTTGGAAATGTGAAGGTAAAGTAACAAATGGGTAAGTGTATTTAGATTTGGTAGTGAGTTTGAAGTGATGGGTGGTGGGTCCCACTAACCGCCCTTACCTGACCGACAGGTGGATAAACCATGCGCCGACGTGTACTCCGGAGAAATCTAAAGCTGCTGACTAGAATAATCAAAATCGTTTCTTTTGCTGACCAGTTCAATTCTTTAATTTCAAATAACTTCATTTTTATTTTACGCTGAATAATAATAGTCTTCTTTTTTTCATTTATAAAATACATATATTTTTTTTATGAAAGAGAATATCATTTTAGTTTAAATGATAATTGTTTTCTCTGTTGCAAAAACTTCAAGTTTTTAACAATTCAAACAACTTATTATCAACTAATTCGGATATTTTTTAAAATATTTGCTTAAATGCTTGTAATTTAATTTTGGCATACTACTTTTAAAGTCTATAGGTTATAATATTTTAAGAATACAATGTCGAAAAGTAACTCGTTCAAATTAAAATTTAAGAACAATAATAAAATATATTGTTCATAAGTATATTAAAATTAAATTATAGTAAAAAATTTATTTATTCTATAACATCAGATAAATTACATAATTATATTATACGCTTACCAATAATTTAATTATTTTAAATTTAAAATAATTTTCATTTGATCGTTAATTACATGAGTACATGAATTAGAGCTAATGGTAACACAAAAATATTAAAAAAAATTGAAAAATCTAAAATGTAAAAGTATTACTATATATTCTTAAGAAAGTGAAACTTTTACTAAGGAATGATATATGTTTCGTGCATTATAAAGGACTATAGGTATCAATCATAGCGCACAGACGTAGAACAAATACTTACACTTTGACATTTGAATGTTTTGACTGGGTAATATGAGAATCGTGTTAGATGAAATTGACCTTTACATATCAACATCCACCAAAGAGTAAACATGTCTCATACTGAGATCCTTTTTTTTTAGTATATACAATCTCTCAATGAGGAGATGATAAGATGAAGGAACTCTAAGGAATTTAATTTTTAACCTCATCCAAGAAGTGTTGAAAAGTGTGTTTGAAAGTTGATAAGTTCAATTCATTTGTGAAAAACCATTTTTATATTTAGTTTTTTATACTAGTTCAAATCTACTGGATATAATAAGAGGTATGGTGGCAATTTCATACTTATTTTATATATAATAGGTATAGAAAAAAACTTAGTGACAAATTTGTAATAATCAACAATAATTTTTTAAATTGAGTGGAGCTTAATAAGTATAAAAAGCTTAAAATTTTATTTTTTAAAATTGAAAATAAATATACGAAACAATCTCTATATTCTAGTGATGACTTAGATATGAGTATGATGGCTCATCCTCCTCTATCATACATGGAAGAGAGCTCGCCAAAGACCATTAGGGGAGTACACATCTAAGAAAGCAACGAACATATTTAGACGCATTGTAAGTACCTTAATGCTAACATATTATTAACATATCTTATAATCTTAATTTCAAATATCTAAATTATAAGATGAGTTGGTGGAGTAAAGTGCATACCATCATTTTGAGGACATATTGGTGATTGTCATTGATCGTCCAGAACATCTTGGACGTGTTTGTGGTGTTGAAAAATTTGTTGACATCCATTAATTCTCTGATCCTCTATCACTCATCATCGTAAGCCCATGTCACTTAAGAAGTCCTCATGTCTATCAGAGAATAAATGAGACAGGAGATAAGGGAGGAGATGAGTGACATTAAAGAGTATTGTGATATGTAGGAATAGTTGAAGAAGGAGTACTCGATATGTGGGCACAATTGTTAGTAGACATGCAAGCAGAGTTAGTCTCTACTTTAGGCCAACCTAGGAATCTCCTTAACAACCTTCTCCTATTTTATAAGTACAAAGGAGAGTTGTGATGTTTCCCCTCAAGAGGCTTCTTCCACTATTGATACAAACTACAAGTTGTTATTGCTCAAGTCCCTATACCAACTTAGGAGGTTGAGACAAGCAAGTCCCTAAAAATTTTATCCTTTGATTAATTAGATTATAAAAAACAATTGTAAAGTAGGTCTTTATCTTTAGTTGTTTTAACTATGCACTTTTTTCTTTTAATGTATACTAAATTTACTTAAGTCTTTAAATATGTACCAGGTTAGAGCACAAGGGGGAATCCACAAGCATTGTATTTAAAATCATATCCACAAGCATTGTTAACTCGTGAGATTTGGTAACATGTAAAATTTATAACTTACATCTATTTATCACTATAAGTTGACTCAAACTTTTCACTAATAGGTTTTTTATTAAACGTCTCTATTAGAGCAAGAGATCCTAAAGGAAGTTTGTGAGTAATGAGCTTCGTTCCTTTTAGGTGTTTATAATAGATTAGTTAGATGATTTTATGAGGTTAGAATTGTATTATCTTTTATATATGTATTACAACAATAATTTATATATATATATATATATATATATATATACATACACGTGTGCATATATATTATAATTATTGTTGTAATACATATATAAAAGATAATACAATTCTAACCTCATAAAATCATCTAACTAATCTATTATAAACACCTAAAAGGAACGAAGCTCATTACTCACAAACTTCCTTTAGGATCTCTTGCTCTAATAGAGACGTTTAATAAAAAACCTATTAGTGAAAAGTTTGAGTCAACTTATAGTGATAAATAGATGTAAGTTATAAATTTTACATGTTACCAAATCTCACGAGTTAACAATGCTTGTGGATATGATTTTAAATACAATGCTTGTGGATATTCCCCCTTGTGCTCTAACCTGGTATACATATTTAAAGACTTAAGTAAATTTAGTATACATTAAAAGAAAAAAGTGCATAGTTAAAACAACTAAAGATAAAGACCTACTTTACAATTGTTTTTTATATCTAATTAATCAAAGGATAAAATTTTTAGGGACTTGCTTGTCTCAACCTCCTAAGTTGGTATAGGGACTTGAGCAATAACAACTTGTAGTTTGTATCAATAGTGGAAGAAGCCTCTTGAGGGGAAACATCACAACTCTCCTTTGTACTTATAAAAATAGGAGAAGGTTGTTAAGGAGATTCCTAGGTTGGCCTAAAGTAGAGACTAACTCTGCTTGCATGTCTACTAACAATTGTGCCCACATATCGAGTACTCCTTCTTCAACTATTCCTACATATCACAATACTCTTTAATGTCACTCATCTCCTCCCTTATCTCCTGTCTCATTTATTCTCTGATAGACATGAGGACTTCTTAAGTGACATGGGCTTTACGATGATGAGTTGATAGAGGATCAGAGAATTAATGGATGTCAACAAATTTTTCAACACCACAAACACGTCCAAGATGTTCTGGACGATCAATGACAATCACCAATATGTCCTCAAAATGATGGTATGCACTTTACTCCACCAACTCATCTTATAATTTAGATATTTGAAATTAAGATTATAAGATATGTTAATAATATGTTAGCATTAAGGTACTTACAATGCGTCTAAATATGTTCGTTGCTTTCTTAGATGTGTACTCCCCTAATGGTCTTTGGCGAGCTCTCTTCCATGTATGATAGAGGAGGATGAGCCATCATACTCATATCTAAGTCATCACTAGAATATAGAGATTGTTTCGTATATTTATTTTCAATTTTAAAAAATAAAATTTTAAGCTTTTTATACTTATTAAGCTCCACTCAATTTAAAAAATTATTGTTGATTATTACAAATTTGTCACTAAGTTTTTTTCTATACCTATTATATATAAAATAAGTATGAAATTGCCACCATACCTCTTATTATATCCAGTAGATTTGAACTAGTATAAAAAACTAAATATAAAAATGGTTTTTCACAAATGAATTGAACTTATCAACTTTCAAACACACTTTTCAACACTTCTTGGATGAGGTTAAAAATTAAATTCCTTAGAGTTCCTTCATCTTATCATCTCCTCATTGAGAGATTGTATATACTAAAAAAAAAGGATCTCAGTATGAGACATGTTTACTCTTTGGTGGATGTTGATATGTAAAGGTCAATTTCATCTAACACGATTCTCATATTACCCAGTCAAAACATTCAAATGTCAAAGTGTAAGTATTTGTTCTACGTCTGTGCGCTATGATTGATACCTATAGTCCTTTATAATGCACGAAACATATATCATTCCTTAGTAAAAGTTTCACTTTCTTAAGAATATATAGTAATACTTTTACATTTTAGATTTTTCAATTTTTTTTAATATTTTTGTGTTACCATTAGCTCTAATTCATGTACTCATGTAATTAACGATCAAATGAAAATTATTTTAAATTTAAAATAATTAAATTATTGGTAAGCGTATAATATAATTATGTAATTTATCTGATGTTATAGAATAAATAAATTTTTTACATATAATTTAATTTTAATATACTTATGAACAATATATTTTATTATTGTTCTTAAATTTTAATTTGAACGAGTTACTTTTCGACATTGTATTCTTAAAATATTATAACCTATAGACTTTAAAAGTAGTATGCCAAAATTAAATTACAAGCATTTAAGCAAATATTTTAAAAAATATCCGAATTAGTTGATAATAAGTTGTTTGAATTGTTAAAAACTTGAAGTTTTTGCAACAGAGAAAACAATTATCATTTAAACTAAAATGATATTCTCTTTCATAAAAAAAATATATGTATTTTATAAATGAAAAAAAGAAGACTATTATTATTCAGCGTAAAATAAAATGAAGTTATTTGAAATTAAAGAATTGAACTGGTCAGCAAAAGAAACGATTTTGATTATTCTAGTCAGCAGCTTTAGATTTCTCCGGAGTACACGTCGGCGCATGGTTTATCCACCTGTCGGTCAGGTAAGGGCGGTTAGTGGGACCCACCACCCATCACTTCAAACTCACTACCAAATCTAAATACACTTACCCATTTGTTACTTTACCTTCACATTTCCAAGTTAAAAAAAAAAAATCAGTAATCTTACACTTCCACGTGTCCCAATTCCAATTAATAAAACGAATCTTCGTTCTTCCCTCCCAGTCCCAGACAAGTCTCACAATCCCTTCTTTGTTAGATACAACCACGTGTCCAGAAGATTCTCCATTCAGCACAACACAATCTCCTCCTCTTATAATAACTGCTTGCGCCAACTACCTACACCTGTGCCCATTCATTTCCAAATCCACATATCACAAACTTCCTTCTCTTCTCTTCTTTCATTCCTTCCAACCATCCAATGACTCCAAGGGATCGCCGCATCTTATCATTCCCGGCGGTTCACCCTTGCGGCGACATATCTCCGCCCACACTTCTCGCCTCTCTAATCACTCTCTCCCAGTCCGTATGCAACTTTCAACCCGAATTGTTCCCTACTCAACGTCGCAACGCACGAGAAACGATACGCCAAATCGGTATACTCTTAGTTCTCCTTCAAGAAATTCGAGACCGCGGTTTATCAATCCCTCACTCCACCATCCTCTGCCTCGCAGAACTCCACTTCGCCTTGCAAAAAATCAACTTCTTGATGCAAGATTGCACGCTCCAAGGCGCGCGCCTTTTAATGCTTTCCAAATCGCAACACGTCGCATCCCAGTTCCGCTGCCTCATTCTCGCCGTCGCCACCTCCCTCGACGTTTTGCCTCTTCAAGAGTTCGACGTGTGCGCTGAAGTCAGGGAATTGGCGGAGTTAGTAACGAGGCAAGCGCGGAAAGCCAAGTTCGAAGTGGACCCCAGCGACGCGCGAGCGTGCAAAACTCTCCACAATGTTCTTCGGCTGTTCGCGAGGGGAACGGAACCTGACCTCAGCTCCATGCAGGGAATCATCGACTACCTCCAAATTAGAACATGGATGGATTGCAATAAAGAGATTATTTTCCTAGAAGAAGAAATCAGCTTAGAGTGTCGCGATCGAGACGAGCGAGAGGTTCCGTTGCTCAGTAGCTTGGTAGGGTTCTTAAGTTACTGCAGAGGTGTCATTTTCGAAACTACGGAAGACATTAATCAATCTGAAGGAAGATGCAGTACCGAGATGACTCCGTTAACGTTAACATTATTAACGTCCGTTAATCCAGAAGATTTCCGCTGCCCGATTTCCCTCGAGTTGATGACGGATCCGGTGACGGTGTCAACGGGTCAAACCTACGACCGAGCCTCCATTCAGAAATGGCTCAAAGCTGGGAACACCACGTGTCCCAAAACAGGGGAGAAGCTAACCAACACAGAGTTGGTTCCGAACACAACTCTCAAGAGGCTCATCCAACAGTTCTGCTCCGACAACGGCATTTCACTCAACCGCCCATCTAACCGTAACCGCAACATCGTCGCAGGTAGTCCGGCGGCGGCGCACGCCGTGCAATTCTTGGCGTGGTTCCTTACGCGGAGGCTGGCGTTCGGAACGCATGAACAGCAGCAGAAGGCCGCTTACGAGATTCGCGTGCTTGCTAGAACCAGCATTTTCAATAGGTCTTGTTTGATTGAAGTGGGAGCAGTGCCTCCTCTACTAGAACTTTTAGCATCTGCGTCTAACGATAAACCCACTCAAGAGAACGCAATCTCCGCTCTATTGAAGCTCTCTAAACATCCGAATGGACCTAAAAATATCATAACCAGTGGGGGCCTAAACGTAATTCTCTCCGTGCTGAAGAACGGAGTTAGCCTCGAAATTCGTCAAGTAGCTGCTGCCATCATGTTTTATCTCTCTTCGGTGAAAGAGTACCGGAAAATAATAGGTGAGAACCCCGAGGTGATTCCGGCTTTAGTGGAGTTAGTTAAAGAAGGAACAACCTGCGGGAGAAAGAACGCCGTGGTTGCCATTTTCGGGTTGCTTTTGCTTCCTAGGAATCACCAAAGGGTGGTCGCGGCTGGAGCAGTTCCTGCGCTGCTTGACATTTTGGCTTCTTCAGATAAGGAGGAGCTTGTGACTGAAGCATTGGCGGTTCTTGCAGCGCTGGCTGAGAATGCTGACGGGGCGCGTGCGATATTGGAAGGTTCGGCGTTGGGGTTAATTACGGGAATGCTGCGATCTGTGACGTCAAACGTGGGGAAAGAGCACTCTGCTTCGATTTTGTTGTCGCTTTGCGTGAATATTGGGGCGGAGGTGGTGGCTGTTCTGGCGAAGGACCCTTCGGTGATGCCATCGCTTTATTCGCTTGTGACGGGTGGGAGTAGTCAGGGCGCAAAGAAAGCGCGGTTCCTGATTAAAGTTATACAGGACTTCCACGAGACTAGAACTTCTGGACTCAAGGGTTCCTCTCCTCCGCAGGAACGATCGCTTCACGTTTGGTGATCATTATTCTGATTCACGAGTTGCAAACTTCAATGGAACCAACCCCTTCTCCCTCTGTGAATACGCGTAAGCCTTTTTTCTGTAAATACTAAATACTGTAACATGTTACATTGGTTTTTGTCAGATTTTACATTTGTGAAATTAGCTCCATGCTCTTTTTTATGGCCCGTGAGCTAATTTCAATAAGCGAGCTTTTTGCTTAGCTCATATGAAAACTCGAATTTTTTTGTATATCTCTGGTTACGAATTGAAGTGTTGTGAAATTAGATGAGGAAGTTTTATCTCTGGATTTCTTCATTAAATTCTTTCTGTTTCTCCGACTCTGGTCTCTCTGTGGAGACATTCAAAGCTGTGAATCATTCACCAATCATAGAACGAGCGCATAGAGGTTCGAATGAATGAAAAGGGCAAATCAATTTGATATTTCAGTATCTACCTTTGCTAAAACGCACTTATAAAAACAACACATTTCTTTTATACAACATAAATATAAAATATTTTACAATCTTCCTCAATTAAGTATTGATGCATTATTTCAAAATGCAAGATATTTGGATATAATTGGACCACAAGGTTTCATGGTGAAGAAGAAGGAAAGAATGTTGAGAAAGAATTCTCCACTGTTGAACAACTACTAAACTCATTTACCATTGAATAAATATCTTTTTAGAATTAAATATGTATTTAGTTTTTGAATTTAAACGAGAAATTGAAATTGTTTCTTTTAAAAATTTGAACCAATTTCATTTCTTTACAATATTAATGTATGAGTTATATCATCGTGAGCCAAACGAAATTATGTATTTAGAAATAACAAACAATGTTGAACGATAATTATCCTAGATACGTGACACTCATTTCTTTCTCAACTTCACCGTTCCCTCCCCACCCTTACCCTTTGATGAAGTTATACATACACCATTTTGTAAATGCTTTTTTCCCCTTTGCCTCTCTCCGTTCCTTTTTCTACCTTCTAGATTTTGCAATTTTAGTTTCACTAAAGACGTTTAAGTCAAAAGGGTCATAAGAACTTGTTACTATAGACTTGTAGCCGGCCGATCGAATATGGTGGTGTATTGGCTTGAAAGGACCGAGCGGTCCACGTGCATGAAAGAGTCTCACAGTCACTTGGTCCCGACAACAGTTAAACAGAGTTAAAGTGCAATCAAGGCAGCAACAACTACGGATAAGTGGTTAAGGTTTGCATTAATGACCATTAAGTGGTAAATTAATTTGTCAGATTCTTATAAACTCTATAAATAGAAGTTTAATGTGAAGGTAAACTGACTTTTCATCATTGAATTACTTTAGACCTACAAAGAAAAATTCTGACTCGGACGTCAGAGTGTATTCTCCAGGGCACCTCCCATACACCGATTGGTCACACAAAGCAAAGAGTTGAGCGAACGTTCAACACAGAAAGGAGTAGCACACAAGCGTCGTCCTCGTCCCATTAAAGCATAAACATAACTCTATTTTGATTATTTAAAAATAAAATAAATATTTTTTAAAAAATTAAAACACAATTGAAACTTAAAGAAAAAAAATGAATAATTAAACCTTTAAACATTAAGATTTTATTTTGGTTGGGATGATAAATGTTCACATTGATACTTAACATGTGAACATTTTAACAAAAATAAAAAAACATAATAACATTTTTAATAAAATAAATTGTTAAATAATTATTTTTGTTTAAAGAAAAGTGTTATTCTTCTTTGGAATTTCTATTTACTTTAGATTATTGTGTCTTATATCTGTAAAGGTTGATATCATGTCTTGTTGCATGGTGATCAAGATTTCATGTCATTATTTTTACACGGTAAGTAGAGGTGTCAAATGAGCCCCTTTAATAAGATTTGGCCCTAGCCCATGTGGGTTGGGGCCAAAAAAGCCCACAGGGCCAAAAAAAACTCTTTATTAAAAAAGCCCACAGGGCTAAAAGTCCCTAAAGCCCTATAGGCCAGGGCCAGCCCATGGGCTTTCCTTTTTACAAAATTTAATGTCCAGAAACATAATATTATCATACAAGTAATCACAAATCATGTGTATTTTTTATCCAGCTTTCATTTTATCTTTGTTAGTAATAACTTATAACTATAATTGATTCATGTGTAATTATATTTTTTTACCAATAAAATTAATTTTCTACTTCATAACTGTTTCTATATTAATTAGTTTAATAATAATGCTTTTATACAATTATTCCTTAATTTCCAAATTTTGTTTTGATAATTTTTTCATCTTAATTTTGGTTTGTAAATTTGACGGTTCAGAGATATCCACATAAAATAGGTTTAAAAGTTAAAAAATTTAATTTAATTTGTAAAATTTTGATGGACTAACGAATTTATTTATAGATGGTAATCTATTTTGTCACTAGTTTAAATCAATATCATTCGATTAAGATTTGTGATCAAAATTACATTATTTTTAATTGGTGTGAACATGTTAAAATTTTGACTTAATAACTTTTTAACTTTTTTAATTTTCCAAATTTAATAAAATTAATATTTATTATTTACAAAGCTATATAATTCTTTTAAAAAAAATTTATGAAACGTATAATTTAGTCATTTACATCAATTTATATATTTTTATGTCTTTTTCATATATTTTATATTATATTAATTTGTCTTTTTTATTAGTTTCTTGTTAAGAGACATTGATGTAATTTATTTATTATTATAATTATTATAATTTTTATTTATTTTATATGTTAATAATTAAATACAATAATAATTTTAATTTTAGTATTATAAATTATAACATTATATTTATTTAAAAATATTGTATCTATTATTTAATTATTTTTTATTACAATCGACTCAATTATGATAAATAATTCAATAAAAACGATCTTTGTTGGATAAAGATAAGTATGATTTTAAAATATTAATTTAATCTAAAAGGTTAGAAAAAAAAATCTGATTTTATAACCACTAGGATTACATCTAGATCTTGTATACTAACATATATGATATTTATAAGAATTTTGTCTAACAAGGATTTTCACTAAAAAGTTAGTTCTTTTATTACGTGAAATTAATTTTAAACTTTACAAAGTTTTGTGGTTTAATTTTTTAATGTATATATATCTATACAAAACATTCAACAAAAGAATTTTATATGTTAAACTATAAAAAAAAAATTTTACACCGATATTAAAAATTCATCCAATCAGTAGATTTGAATTTAAAATCTATCCATAATTAATATTTCAAATATTTATATAAATATCAGAATTCGATTATTGAAAAATCGAATTTTCAACTGTGTTACTTTTATAATTTCTGTTTTGAAACTTTTTTCATTTTCTTTTAAATAAAAATAATAATAATAATTTTTTTTAACTTTTCAAAATAATAAAATTATATATTTAAAATGTACTTATAATTAAAAAATTATTTTAAATAAGTTTTTATAAAATCAATATTTATACATTTATATTTAATTAAAAAAATATTAAATATCATGTAAATTTTGAAAATTATTGAACTTGTAAAGTAAATAAAAGAAATAACTAAAAAAACATTAAAAGTGAATTAATTTAGTTTGGGGGCTAGCCCCATCCTAACCCTACCCCAGCCCACTTTATGTGGGGCTTTAGGGGTTGGGGCTTTTAAAAAGCCCCCTATTAAGTGGGCTAGAAAATTGGGGCTTGATTTTGGAAGGGGTTAGGGTCAACCCATGGGCTAGGGGCTCAAATGACACCTCTAACGGTAAGATTAAGTCAATCTTAGTAAATCGATTTTATTACGGTATAAAAAGGATTTAAAAAACAATGTCAAGTTAATTCAATGTATAAAACAATGGCAGAGTGACCAATTCATTAGTTTGATGTATTTTATTAAGGAATTTATTGAATAAAATAAATAATGAAAATTTACAATTATCAATTCAAATATTTTTTTATTCTCCATCACGAAGATAAATGGGAAGCCGAGTTTGCTTAAATAAAAGAAATATTTTTCAAATATAAAATTTTACATAATAATAATAATAGTGACAATTATTTTGTAAATACTAAAATGTAAATTAATATTTTATTTTATTTTAGGTGGAACAAATATATTATAAGCACAACACATATTTTACACGTTATGCATTTTCTAACTGAAAATTCTAGTTTTACATGACACGTTTTTAATGATGTTTCCGATGTCTTTCTAATATATATGAATGATTGGTAAAATATGTCAAATATTCTATTAAAGGATATTAGGTAATCAAATATTATTTTACTTATAATTTAAATATTATTATAATTTGTGCAGATTTGTGCACTTGTCATTTCTTTAATAGATGAAGAATCATAGGATCCTTGAATGTATATATATGGTACTCTACTCTTTGAAATAATATATCAGAATTATTTTTTAAACCTTTTATTATGGTATCAAGAGCCCAACACTGATATCTTCTACAATATAGGAATCAGTGCTTTTTTTATTGAATATTTCTGATGGCTTCTTCCGATGACAATCAATCCGAGAAACATGATTCTGAAACTTCCGCTGCTTCCAAGAGTTATATTTCTACTGCTGTCGAATTTGTGACCAAGTCAGGTATATCTAACTCTGGCCTTAATCTTTCTGTTGTTACTAAGGGTAGTGATTGGATAATTGATTCGGGTGCTACTAATCATATGACTTGTGATCCTTATATATTTACTAATTTTTCCTCTAATTGTTCCAAAACTGTTATTATTAATGTCAATGGAGTCTCATCTCCTTATTAACTCCTGATGTTTTATTTGTTCTTACATTAAACTGTAATCTTATCTCCGTTAGCAAGTTAACCAAATCACATTCTTGTGTTGACTTATTTTACCCAATCCATTGTCTTTTTCAGAACATCCATTCCAAGGAGAAGATTGCTAGTGGTAGAGAGAGTGAATGACTGTATTATCTTGAAAATGTCTCACAATCAAACCATAAAAGAGGGTTGGCTTGTCTTGTGAACGATCACATACAAGCTAAAAACAAAAAAGAAATTTGGTTGTGGCATAGATGGTTGTAGCATAGACGGTTGGCTCAATCTTCTCCATAGGTTTAGCTTGACTCTTCAGAGGTACCTTCTGATCCTATCTCTGATAATACTAATTTTGATGAAATTGATCATGGAATTGATTCTTGTTTGCGTGAGACCACCAACCAAACACTGAGTCTACTACTGTTCAATATATTTTTCCACCCCATTCTAACTGTGGTCAACCTCCAGTTAAATATGAACCAGACCTCCAACCCAAAGTTAAATATCCCATTAGTAAATATGTGTCATCTCACAGGTTATCTCAGTCATATGCATAATTTGTATCTCAATTATCTTCAATTTCCATTCCTAGTAATGTACATGAAGCTTTGGCAGATCCTAGATGGACTGAAGCAATGGTTGACGAGATGACAGCTTTAGAAAAAAACAACACTTGGGATCTTGTGTCCTTACCAAGAGGGAAGAAAACTGTGAGCTACAAATGGGTCTTTACAATTAAGCATAAAGGTGATGAAACTATTGAGAGGTATAAAGTACGACTTGTGGCTAAAGGTTACACTCAGTCTTATGATGTAGATTACCAAGAGACGTTCACACCGGTAGCCAAGCTCAATACTGTGAGAATACTTTTGTCGCTAGCTGCAAACCAAGATTGGCCTCTTCTACAATTTGATGTGAAAAATGCTTTCCTACACGGAGAAATTTCAGAAGAAATTTATATGGATTCTCCACCAGGCATGACTGATTCAATTGGAATGAAGGTTTTCAAATTAAAGAAGGCTCTATGTAGATTAAAACAATCCCCAAGAGCATGGTTTAGAAGGCATACCAAGTCTATGGAGACTTTTGGCTATAGAGCAAGTAACTCTGATCACACCTTATTTTTTAAGAGAGGAAAAGGAAAAATTACAGCTTTGATTATATATGTAGATGACATGATTGTTACAGGAAATGACCAAGATGAGATTTCTAGTTTACAACAATACCTTGCATCTGAATTTGAGATGAAACAACTTGGAAACCTCAAATATTTTTTGGGTATTGAAGTAGCTAGATCAAAACATGGTATTTTTCTATGCCAAAGAAAATATACTATTGATTTACTATCGAAAATTGGGCTGCTTGGGAGTAAACCAGCTGATACACCAATTGAGCAAAATCATAAACTCTTTCAATGTCAAATTCAGCAAGCATAGACAGAGGAAGATACCGAAGGCTGGTAGGAAAATTAATTTATTTGTGTCATACACGTCTAGATATCACCTATGCAGTGAATGTTGTTAGTCAATTTATGCATGACCCACGAAAGCTTCATATGGATGTTGTTGAAAGGATTTTGAGATATTTGAAGTTCGCTCCTGGAAAATGAATTTTGTTCTCAAATCATGAAAACTTAAAGGTAGAAGGGTACAATGATGCAGATTGGGCAGGTTCAAAAGATGGTAGAAGATCTACCTCTGGATACTTTACTTTTGTAGGAGGGAATCTTGTAACTTTGAGGAGTAAAAAACAATCTATAGTACCAAGATCTAGTATTGAAGCAGAATTCAGAGGCATGATACTAGGTGTATGTGAACTTTTGTGGATTAAAAATGTGCTATCAGATTTGGGCTTTAAACAAAATGAAGCTATGATTTTGTACTGTGACAATACTTCGGCTATAGCAATTGCTCACAATCTTGTGCAACATTATAGAACAAAGCATGTGGAGATTAATAGACATTTCATCAAAGAGAAGCTTGAAGCTGAAATAATTTTGTTTCCTTTTGTAAGATCAGAATTGTAGTTGGCTGATGTTCTCACCAAAGGAGTGTCAAGAAGATTGTTTAATGAGTCTTTATTCAAGTTGGAAATGTGTGATATCCATGCACCAACTTGAGTGGGGTGTTAAGATAGACAAAATATTCTATTAAAGGATATTATTAGACAATCAAATATTATTTTAGTTATAATTTAGATATTATTATAATTTGTGCAGATTTGTGCACCTTGTCATTCCTTTAATAGATGAAGAATTATAGGATCCTTGAGTCTATATATATGGTACTCTACTCTTTGAAATAATACATCAGAATTATTCTTTAAACCTTTTATTAGTGATGACTTTTTTTTTTTTACCGACCATGATCCCAATTGTTATTAAGAGTGAAAACAAAAGTCGAGAGAGATTAATGTTGATCTATTTTCATGACTTACCCTCTGTTCGTTTGAGCGGATTTCCCTGTAGATGGGATTTAAGAAGATGGAAATGCGGGATTTTTTTTGTTCGCTTGAAAAGAAATGAGGGTGATACTGGGGATGGAAATGCGGGATTGTTTACCAACTCCCATCTCTCATGTTAGGAGAGATTTGAAGGGATTTGGTCTAATTTTATTATATTACCCTTATGGCTTTAATAATAATAATAATAATAAAATAATTATTATAATAATAATAATAAAATAATAATAATTATAATAATAATAATAATAAATAGTAATAATAATAATACATTTTTTTCATATTAAAAATTAATTTTTATTTTTTTCTTTTCTTATAATAATTTTTAGAATTATATATAATATTAATAATTATAATTTTATATTATTTTTACTATTAAATATATTTTAATAATCTTCAATTTTTATTAATTAAAATCTTTAATTTTTACTAATTATAATATTAATAATTATCATTTTATATTACTTTAATAATTAGGGGTATTTTGGTAATCTTTCATTTCTATTCATTAAACAATTTGTTTTATTTATAACATCAATCAAATCCTACACTGATTCTCATAAACTTTACTTCCAAATCCACTCTCAATTATCTCCAAATCCATTCAAACAAAAAATTCACCTTCAACTCCTCTCAAATCCATCCACTCACTCTCCCCCAAATCCTCTCCTCCAAGTGAACACACCCTTAGTGTCCATATATAAGACTAAAATCCGTACATTCATATTTTAAACAAAAGTCTTCTTGTAAATTCATATTTTAAAAGAAAGAAAACTTATTAAAGGAAATTCAATTATATTAATTATGACAATTGATGTAAGTACGATTATTAATATTTATATTAACTTAGATTATAATTGTAGTTGTCAAGTACATTGTTGAATTTAATGTTACGACATTTGATTAGGGTTCCCATTTATTTTAAATATGAGTAAATGTTACAGTCACTGTTACAGTTATAATATGTATATATATAATAACAGTGATATACATAGCATAACCAGGCAGATCTGTGAGGTAAATTTGTGATGTGTATGGTCATATTTGAGGTGATTGTGTGAGGGTTATAAGTAATCTGACTTACCGTAAAAAGAAAGTCGTTCCTATTTTTTTTACTGTACAAATCCTATCATTCATTTAGAAATACAAATGTAAAACAAACTTTATCCGTAGAAATTCTCTAACTTCCTTTTTTAATGTTTGTGGTAAAATGCTGACAGTTAGTTAGTTGAAGAGAGAGTTCCATATAAAGAGTACATGTTTGTCGCTCGAACGCAAGTTGATAAATCAACACTTCAAACCTAGTTTCTTGGGTTCTGATAACTTATATATGGCCACAATTGTTACCTAAAAAAATGACAACAATTTCCATTCAATAAATCGGATTACTTTACTTTCGTAGTTTATTCTTCACCGTGATTAGTTTATTCTTTCCATATTGTAGCCATGGTTAACTCCGAAGCAGTAAGAACTGCAGTTGGAATAATTGGTTTGTTCTCCAAAATCTTACAATTTCATGTTTTTTTTAGTTTGTTTTCCTTTCCCATGAGCAGGTACTTTCTAAATGTTTTTCAAGTGGTCGTTTCATCTGATATAATTACGAAAAACAGAAAAAAGGACATAAAAAGTAACTAATATGGTTATTATTTGTTGCACAGGAAATGTCATTTCTTTTGGTTTATTCATGTCGCCAGTGTAATCTCTCTTTCTATATCCATTCTCAATTGATAATGATGGTGTGGGCATAACAACTGATATTGGAACTGTAATTTGCAGACCTACATTTATTTCGATATTTAAGGCAAAATCAGTACAAAATTTTAGGTCAGATCCATACATGGCAACCATATTGAACTGTGGTGTGTGGGCATTCTATGGACTGCCCTTCGTAACAAAAGATAACACTCTTGTCATCACAATTAATGGATTTGGCTTCTTCCTTGAAATCTTCTACGCTCTCGTCTTCTTTATTTACTCAACCTGGAGCAAGAGGGTGAGCAAAAAATACCAACTTTAAAAATGTAATAATATATTCTTAAGTCCCTAATTAATGGATGTTTTCTAAACAATTTCAGAGGAAGATCTTGCTCATCTTCCTTGGTGAAATCATCTTCCTTGCGTTACTGGTGTTTTTGGTGATGACCTTTGTTCACACCCCCAGCCGAAGAAAGGTGATTGTTGGACCTATCTGCATATTCTTCAACGTCCTTATGTATTTTGCACCCTTGACTGTAATGGTACGTACGTGTAATCATAACTCTGCAAATTTATTTCTTTTCTTAAATATTTATGCATATCTATCATAGTGGTTTGGTTTGGTTATCATCTATTTTTGGTTTCATTTGAAAACCAAAAAAATTAAAAAAAAAAAAATGAGCAGAGACAAGTGCTTCGAACCAAGAGCGTGAAATACATGCCTTTCTTACTTTCATTCGCCAACTTCGCCAATGGAATTGTGTGGACAACCTATGCCTTGCTTAAGTGGGATCCATTCATCGTGGTAATTATTATTTTTATGATTCCGTAATGAAAAAGGAAAAGGGTGAGAACTTGAAAAAACTAACTAAAGTTTTTAAATGGCAGATTCCAAATGGTTTGGGAACACTTTCTGGGCTGTTACAGCTCATCCTCTACGTTGTTTTTTATCGAACAACCAACTGGGATGAAGACGACGAACCCGCTAACATCATATGATTTGTGCTTGGAAACTCACAGAAGATACAAAGTCAAGGGACAAAAAGAATAAGAGTTTGTTTCAACATAAAGTTGGAAGTCTTTTTCAGAGCTTCTGACCGTATTTCTGTTTAAGAAAAAGGAAAAAAAAGTTGTGTTTTTATAACCAAGTTCCCAACAAAACTCCTGGCTCGTATTGAAACATGCATTAATCAATGGTTGTAGTTTTTGAATAACAGCATTGATGTCTGGTAAAGAGCAATGTTGTTGGCTTTAAAGATGTATATGCTCATCTGAGCTCATGGGAATATTTTTTTGGCATGAATAATAGCGGGTGACAGCTGAGAAATTTCAAACATTATGAGTTATACTTCTCAACATTTTTTTAAACCATACTTGTTCTTTGTCATATCAAATTATGTTTTATAGTACTACGCGGAATCTTATATAGGATATATATATATAGATAAAAGGTAAAAGAAGCCATATTATTAATCATGAATGCATAAATGTGTGCTATTCTCACTTCTGAATGCACAAATTTAATATAAATCCTGCTCATAAATGAAATTTGTATTAAATGTACATCAAACATAAGCTTAAACTCATCCTATGAATTTGAACCTTATATACATATATAAATCAGACATCAAATCTATTATTAGCACGCCACACAATCCCACCAAATTAGTTTTCAGTAGTATTTTCACAGTTTTCTTTTATAGCACTTGAAACACTCCCCCAGTATTTTGGTTATACCATCGAGGAAGGAAAAAAAAAGTAATATATTACTGTATTAAAATTAGGAATTCTCGTGTCGTTTAAATTAATTTACTTTAATATTAATCTTTTTTTTAAATATATGTTCAATTTAATTATGATAACTAAAATCAACAGGTTAAATTAGAGTATAAATACACTAATTACATCAAAGGGACAGTATTTCATAGTTTATTTCAGGTAGATAAAAACGGCTTTTTTTTTTTTACAAATTTTGATGCATCTATAGTTTTCTCAATTTGATTTGCATATTATGAGTATATATATAACAGGTTTTTCTTCTCTATAAATGAATGAATCATCCTCTGTTACTAGACGAATTGAATATAGATGAAAAATAATCACTAACAATCATCTAATTCCACAACAATCATCTAGTTTATGATTTGTATGAATGATTGATTAGCTTGTATTTTTTATTGTTAGTTTCACTAGTATTTCATAGTTCATAACATATTTTTCTTAATAGTAACTCAAATTAATATGTCAAATTGTTTAATAGAATATATTAAATTTCATCAAACTGTTAAAAAGAAAAACAAATTTATATTGATATATTAAAGATAAAAAATCAACAAAAACAAAAATGATTATTTATAAAGAATATTATTTCATTCGTGATCAATTCAATAAATTTGTTCTGATCTAGTTGTCTGAATATTGAGAGACACAAGGAAAATTGGAAAAAGGAAGAACTTCGAAGAACGCAGGGGAGTTTTAAGTATAACTTCTCTTTTCTCTACACTTTCTTTATGTATTTGAAGATAACTCTTATTATTGTGAGCAACTAATCTTTCCTTTTTGAACTTAAAGTAATTCATTTAACTTATAATCCTTTGGATATAGATATGATATCCTATTAATAATGGTTTTTTATTCTATTTTTAACATTAAAGTGACTTGATTACTCATTATTTAATTTGTTTTTAGATTCTATATTTTTTATCAGCAAATAGATTGTGATTGTAAAGCATTTTTTTAACATATTCAAATCAAATAAGATTAATTTCAAAGATTAGGAATAGATTTGTAGTTATTAATTGAACAAGTTCTTAAAATTAATGCAATGCACTAATACACTGTGTGTCACATGTAAGTATTCAGTACATATTTTAGGATAAGATTAACTTACTGATACTTATCATTAAAGTTCAAAATATATGAAACATATACTTTTACAATGAGAATACTTTATAACTTAAAATGACACAATCCACCAAAGTTTCGTCTTGCCGAAGGCGAATCTGAAGCAGAACATTACCAGAAATCATCATGGTTGATGGTCGGAGGTCGTAGAGTAAAAAGTGTCTTACATTTGCGGGAAGAAGAACATGCAAAATATGAAAAATGGTATACCAAAAACCAAAAAGTAAAAACATGGGTATTGATGTTTCCGAGGCCAAAAATCATGAAAAGATATCTTCACTTACCTTTGACATTGTAAATGTTTTGTAAAAAACATTCTATGATAGAAGTGATGGATTACATGTGTTTGTTCAAAATCAAAGAGTACTCAATGCATAACAAAATAATAGAACCTTTACTGAAGTAGTCATGAAGGAGCTTCATGATGTAAAGTCATATCAAAAGTCAATTGATAACTTGAGGGTACATATATTTCAGAATGAACTAGATAATGATTTTGACCAAGTTCATGAATAAATAAGCTCAAGCAACAGTTGAGATCTTAGTATGGATGTAGGATATCCAGGGTTTACCAAGAGGATTACTTGGACAAAATTCTTTCTAAATTTGACATGGAAAAGGTAAAACCTATTACAATACCCATTGCAACTCATTTCCAAGTTATCATCAACCCAATTTTCAGATTGATGATGATAAGGAAAAAACTGTCACGGATACCATATGCTAGTGTCATTAGAAGCATAGTGTAAATTATGATCCGGATTTAGCTGAGTTAAGTTCATATGCAGATATTTATTAGGGACCAAAACCTTAAGGCTTGTGTACAGTACATTTGTTTAAGGAAATTGACCAATCAGAGTTTTATTGATTTAAATCAAACTCGGGAGACTTGACACGAGGAGATCAATGAAAAGGTATATTTTTACTTATTTGCGAATGCAATTAATTGAAAAACGCCATACTACACACTCTGCACATTCAACCACAGAGGACAAAGTACGTAACTGTCATAGAGGCGACTTTGTGGATTAAAGAGATTATCAATGTACTAGAAGTTGAGCATAAACATTGAAGTGCTATCCACTTGTGCAAGAACTGTATGTACCTTGAGCATACAAAACACAATGACATTACATTCCATTTTATTAGAGATGTAATCGATGATGAATCTTTAAAGTGGTAAAAATTCACACATTTGATAATCAAGCATGTATGATTACCAAAATAATTCATTGATGAAATTCAAGATGCGCCTTGACAAACTAAATATAAAGTCAGTTGGTGCTGATAGGAATAGAAGAAGTTGGCGAGGATTGGAAAACTTTGAGGTGGTACATCAAGGTGAAAAGTTTAGAGTATGGTTGGCATCAATTGTATTTCAAAGGTCGAACAATGGTGGAAGAAGGTAGTTTTCTTTTATTCATGCAAAAACTCATATTGCCTACGTAGAAACTCATTTTGCTTGAGTGAAAATTCAAGTTTTTTGTATACTTTTCTCTGATAATTATAACAAAAAGGAAGAATGCAATGGTTCTTTAACCTATTAAGAGATTTTTCTTTCAGAAGAACTTGTATTCAAGTGATCAAAGAGGTTTTACTTCTGGTTTAACAAAAGCAAGTATTGGTTTCAAAGCAAATGGATCCAACTTAATATCATCAATTATGATTGCGAGTATGTGATAGTATAATGAAGATCCTGCAAGTTACAAGTCAAATCCGGCAACATTGCCAAGCAGAAAGTAATACTCATACCCACAGAACCCAAACCAATGTGGGGAAAAAAGGTAAAAGAAAATCAGAGGTACAGTTTTACACACCCAACATATTGACATGTCACCAGCTCCTCCTACCTGTACCCCTTACTGTGTATTTGTCTCATCTAGTATCCAAATACTGCTTTCTCACTATAGATACAAATTGATTCTTCAAATAGTGAAAAATCACTATAACCAAATTGTCTGCAAGACTAATGAATAAACCTTCAAGGCCCTCTATGCTTGCGGAAGCAAAAACAACCCTGTTGCTGATCATGAGGGATCATACCTCCACCTTTGGTTGTGTCAATGGCTTCCAGCATGGAAACTACCTCATCCATCTCCGGTCGCTTATCTGGAGTGGCATCCCAGCATTTCTTCATGACATTTGCCAGAGAACTTGGGCAACATCTTGGCATTTCTGGTCTCAAATTCTAAAATTCCAACAGAACATAATAATCATAATGGATCCATAAACACAGAACAGTGATAAACAGTCACTGCTGAAGTGAGGAAATCAATCAAAACAGAGAAGAAAATATACCTGTCGAACAACGGCTGATGTAATCTCTGAGAAACTTAGGTCAGGATATGGCATGTCACAACAATATATTTCCATAAACAGATGCCGAAACTGTACACATCACATTTCCTGTTATAGGGGTTGCCATTTAAAACCTGTACACCATCCCCGATGGGAAAACAAAAGTAAATATTCAATTACAAAGATTTTTCTCTGTGATCAATTAAATATTTTTTTCTCGTCTTTTTCTTCTCTTATTCACAGTTTCACAGTATATGATGCCACATGAAAGTCGTCATTTACCCTCATTGAATAGCTCTAATCTTGAAATGAAAATTGGAAACACCTATCCTCACTTGGATGAAATATTGGGACAGGATATGCTAATTCCCCATAACATGAAATATATTGGTACACAGCATGCCTTTTTGAACTAAGGCTTCCGATGTGTCACAAATACTAGTACAATAATATCTAATTTGTAAAGGATTGTTCAGGTATTGACTACTCACCTCTGGAGCCATATAACCAAGAGTACCAGTCTCCCCAGTCATATCGTTAGGATTTGATGCCTCAACACGTGCAACCCCAAAATCAGCAATTTTAACTGTGCGTGTCTTGTCCAACAGCATGTTTTCTGTCTTCACATCTCTATGGACAATCTTCTGAGAGTGAAGATAACTCAGCCTGTAAAACCAAGTGAATTCAGGTTGAGTAGTTGCACACAAAAATTACGATAATTATTGGCTCAACCGCTAAACAAGGTGGAAAAAATAGATACCCTCTTGCAAGATCAAGTGCCAGCTGAATGACAATCTTAAAAGCTAGCTTCCTCCTCCTGTTCTTTATTAGGTATGATTTCAGATTTCCTCCAGCAAGATACTCCACAACAACACAACAGAAATTGCTTGGCATGCCAATCAGACCATTATCAGTTTGTATCTGCAATTCTGAAGACCCCATTGTTGCCCCTATAAACTGAACATGGAATGTAAATGGTTAAAAAATATTGGGTAGAAAAATGTTTGCAGAAACATGTACAATGCCCTTTGGGAAAAGAGAAAAACAAATCATCTGCAAATATCTAAAGATTGAACAAGAAAGTGTCATGATGAGAAACCAAAACAAGCATTAGGGGGGCAAGAAGCTCATGCTCCACACCTAAATGCATCTTCTGTACCAGATGCGTAGGACAAATGGACAAAGTCCAGACTTGGGTGCCCCAACATACTGAATGAATTAAATTGAATCTAATGAAGATACAAGGTATCTTTCCTTGAGTTAGAAAAATTTGAAGTTCATTTTGAGGAGAACGTGTAATAGACAGATAAACTTTTCCGAAGAAAAGGTTGCCCATAAACAATAGAAACCGGAAGACTAGAAGTTTCATTGAAAGTAAATTTCAAAAATGCTGGCAGGCTGTCAAAACTTTATCTAAAATCTTTATGCAACAGAAACATGGATGCTGAACCAAATGGAAAAAGTCTATTCACATTTATTTTCACCCTCCATTGTGAAAAAGACTAGTTCGAGTTCAGAACACAGTAAATTTTCTATAATTAACATAGAATAAGCAGATGTCAAAACTGACTCCATTCTACGTGAAGATATTAGTATTCAATTTTAGATCAACAGAGTATAAAACAGATTAACAAGCTATAAACTAAGAGCCCCATACTTCAGCTAGAAAGGTTGTAGTTAAATTGTGTGTTCTATAATCAACTCATAAAGGATAGGCAATGTTACTGTCAACAGAGATCTCCTCAAAACTGCTTTTTAAAAAATGAAAATAATAAACTCCAAATATGTTAAAGTGCACTCAAGTAGAGATTATATTAAAACTTCTGGAATTCAAGCACTGTATCCCCGTTAATAAGGTTAGTATAATATGAGAATAATGCCACAAGTTAATGCAAGCAGTGTACCTCTGAATATTCTTTACCACCAATATCAGATTATAGACAGAGAAACAATATGAAAGAAAAACATATCTAGGACAGTTAAGCTCATATGTTGTGAAGAAACTTCAATTTTATACGAATAGTATATTTTCAGCTCCATATTATACTTGTATTTCTCATATTTCAGTATTTTTCCAATAAAGGTACAGTAGGCTAAATGCATACCTCATGTTCTTAAAACAAAGTGCATGGAAATTTCAAACAACAAGGATAATAGTAGTGGCCCTCATCCACACAAAAGCAAGTCCTTGTACAATTTCAAGCAAATTCTAGTTGAATGTAATGGAAGGAGAATATAGAAAGAAGGTGGAAAAGTGGGAAGATATAATTAAGAAGGAAATCCCTGAAACATGAAACCAGCAAAAATCTTGGTATCCTTGAGAATTAAAAGATTTTTATCAGAATACCTATCCACTTGAATACCTTGTATGACATTATTAATTCATTACATTTAAGTATGCTAAGGCATATTTAAAAAGGAGGACTGATTTGCATTCTATTGAAAATGAACGCTCACCTGATAACACAAATTCATAGGACCTAATATGGCAGAAAATTCTATGTTTGGATGGATCCCTCCACCCAAATAAAATCAAATAATATTAGCATACACAATTATGAAATAACAAGCTCAACATGTTATGATGACAATTGCACAAACAAGAATACACTGACGACAAAGAAATTAAAATCAACCTTTGTGACATTGGGATGATCAAGTTTATGCCAAACAACAACTTCCTGTGTAAAAGCTGCTCTCAGGGAGGCAATTTCTGCTTCTGTCCTTTGTCCTTCCTCACCCCAGTCCAACAATTTCACTGAACATTAAGTAACCACAATAACTAGGATCAGTAAAGGCAGAAAAAGGAAACACAAATTCTACTCAAAGAAGAAATAATCACTGAAACAAAAAACACCATGTTTATTCATTCTCCACACCAGAAAACCAAATCCACAATGGGGTCACTTAGAATTCTACATCACTAAAAGCCCAATCCCAAATTTTACTATTATTCCCGTAAATTCAACTCCACACTAAACCATTCTAAAAGTCAACTCTTTTCCAGAAAATCCTGCGAGCAAGGGAATTAATTCATTAACTGGAGTAATTTGCTACAAGTAATAATTTTGAAGATGAAACTAAGAGCTTTTAGAATTTCATCCATGGGTGTTTATTCATACAAATTAAACAGTTAACCCACTTGTTGAAACTAAAAATGATAATAACTTGAAGATCGCTAAAAAGGACATATGTGTAAATAAATTCCTCCCAGTTGAAGTTTGGTGATTGGGAGATTAGACATCTGAATCTGATAAGTAAAAATGGATCAGTTGAAAGGAACAACTAACCAGCAACATCTTGAGTATCATAAACACCACGATGAACAGTGCCAAAAGTGCCACGAGCTATGACACTTTTGATGATGAGTTTAGAAGGATCAATCTCCCAGTCCTGCTTTTGCTTCTTGAGACTTAGCCTAGCAGAGGCGGGTCTGAATTTGGGAGAGGCAGTGGCACTGGTGTGAACATGAACCTGATCAGCATCTTCGTCCTCATCAGAACGCTTTTTCTTATCTATGGTGAGCACCTTGTTGAGGTGCCTCTCCAACTGTTCATCTATGCTCTTCAGATCAATCTGATCCGCCCTCACAAACCCATCACTGCTTTCCTTCATCTTCTTCTTTTTCTGTGCCTCCCACACAATTAACAAAAAGAAGAAAAGAGGGAGAGAATTATGGGTCTAAGATGTTTCAGTTGTTGTTGGTGTGTTGCCTGATGATGGTGGTGGTGTTGATGATCTTGTTCTTCTTCTTCTTGCTCTTTCTCTTTCTCTCATCCATGTGGCCACATGGAACTGTCTGCTCATAACGTGTCTCTCTGACCCACTTTTAATAATAATAATAATAATAATAATTCACTCTTTTCTTTTATAATAAAAACAATAACTGTTATGTATTTTTTTTCTCTCTCTTTTACTCGTCACAGTCGGCTTCCTTACAGGGACAATAATAGGAGAGTGAAAAGTAAAAGTAACCATTAAAGTAAAAGTAACCATTAAAGTAAAAGAAAATAAGATTAACTCATTTTAATCTTATGTTCAAATAACAAAATATTGAATTCCTCTTAATCATTGTCTTTGTAATTAATTAAATTATCCCATTAATTTTTTATCTTTTAATTCGTTTAGATTTTTAGTTGTTAATATCTCTCTAACATATTTTAACTATTTTTTCAAAATTTCTATCATTTTATATTTTAGATAATCATTCTTTCAAATTCAAATAAGTATACACAAACAAAAGTCATCAGTATAATAACAAATTTATATGTTAAAAATTATAAAATGTTAAATTATAATAATTGTCTAAATTTTTAATTGATCCATTGTTTTGATATTGGCATGATATTTAGTAGTTAAAGAAATTTGTGGAATTAAAATGTTTGCTTAATTAGTAGTAAAGAAAGTTTATTAATTTTTGTAAGTTATAAATATTAACATGATTATTGGTCTTTGAGTTTATTGGATTTAATTAGTTATTAATTGTTCATGTTTTGATTATTGAATAGTTATTACTACAACTATAGAAGACTGTAAGTACATTATATGTAAATTTATTATTTATGTAATAATTTAAGTAGATTTAATATGTTAATTTGAGATATTACAATTATTCTCTCTACTGTTATGGGTAAGTAAGTTTTAGATTATACTTTGAAATCCAACATCTTATTCATGTAAAAGAATTAGAAAACAAAAAGTTAATGTTAATGTGGTTTTGGTCCGGTGTTTATGACAGTCAAAAACTGGATGCAGACAAATTGCCCATATAAAATTTTCAGAGTTTATTTTATTTTTTACCTGTTATGGATGATTGCCGACTGTAGGTCGGTCCAATTTTCAGAAAGAAAAAAATAACGGAAAATACATTTTTTTTAAATAGATAAATATTAAATTTTATTCGTATAATTTAAAATAAAAATTCAATTAATTCTCTACAAAGTGTACATATAAATTATTTTAGGTTATTACATATTTATTTATAACATGTGTTATTAATTAATTATACTGACTACTTTAATATCCCGTATTTCTTCTCTAATATAAACTAATTTAATATTATATAATTAAATATTTTTATTTTTTTCTACCAGTTGTCTTGAAAATGTTTTAGGAAAGCGATAATATATTTTATATTATCTAATTATAAAATAACTGAAAGTGATATATCTTATTTTATTTTATTGATTATGAATAATATATTCTGTAACTGAGTTTACTAATCAGTCTTTTTCTAATATGGTATTCTATTTGTTTAATAAAATTAAACTAAAATTAAATAATAAGTTATCAAGTATCATGCACAAATTAATGCACAAATTAATGTACAAATTAATGTAGCAAAAAGTCTTTTCAAATATTAAAGTTTGTTTGTTTTTTTCTTAAAAACACAAGGTAAAACTATTAAATCACATGGGAATCGATATATCATATTCAGATTTTTTGCCCTTAAATAGTAATTATAAGGTTTGATATTGTTAATCTCAATTAGCACAAAGAAATATATTTGTTTGAACCAATCTTATTAAATGTATATGTTGTGCAATCTAATTATTGAATAAAGTTAAGACCAATTTTCAGGACATTTACTTCTTTAACTTTAATAGTAAGTAAAATATCATATAAAAAGTATGTGGCTAACAATCATAGGAGGAAAATTTTGAAAGCATAAAAATAAGGAATTTTTTAGACAGAAGAAGGTAGCTTTAGAAAAAAAATTCGGTTTTCAGTTTAAAAAACTTTTATTAAAATGCTATTAAGCTTTTTATTAAAAGGATCAACATATTTTTATAAAATAATAAAAATGTGTACATTTACAATGTACTCAATTAAGATTTTTGAATTTTTTTAGAAAATTTGATTCAATAAAAGTTAAATATATAGCATGAATTTTATTTTCACAATCTAATGCATTGGATGGCATAAGATGCTATTAACTGAGAAAAATATATGAGGCAATAAATTATGCTCTTAAGGTATGTATGAATATATTAAGCATAGTTATATTTGAAAGTTATCCGTTTAAAATAAAATTAAAAATAATTATATATTGAAAAATGTGTTATGATGTTCTTCCCATGCCTTTTGGAAATTTGAGTGGGGAACTCATCCACCTTGGCATTTAAAGTTGTCTCTTACCAATGAATTTCATTGAAAAATAAGAAGGAAAAGCTCTGATTGCTTCATCATCTATTGAAAAACATGATACAACAGACTCTTTATGCACCAAATCGGTTGACTTAATCTTAAATGCTAATTAAATGCAAAGTTGCCAATTGTGACAGCAAAATTATCAGTTCATATTTACATTTGTTCCAACATTTTCACTGATGTTGCTTTCGTATTAAAAGTGAAATAATTAACATATTTATTTATCTAAAACTTTAATTTCTATTTATCTAAAACTTTAATTTCACAATATTTCTTATCTACTTATTTTTTATATTTTTAAATAAAATTATTTTATCTAAACAGAATTAGGTGTTGACATAACTTTATTAGACTGTATTCTTTTAGTATATCTATTAGGTCATATGGAAACTATTTTGTCTTCACCACCCCCATACATAACTTTTTCTCTAACGTTATGATTTTGCAATAAAATGGAGATGATTTTTTGTATGTTTGTCTGATAATACATATAAAAGAATTGAAAATTTAATAAAGAATTTTTCATTTTAATAGTCAGATAACTCAAACCTCCTAGCTATATGAATCCTAATTTAATCTCCTTCAGTCTATACCAACTTTCTACTACTTGAATGATGTGAGAAAATTAACTTTTATGAGAAGGTCTATTCCCTTAACAATATTCGATGTTATTATCTATACACGTCATCTTATGTTTAAATATTCTTTATTTATCCGATTATAACTATGTTTATATATTTTTTATTATCCGATTAAAACTAAGCTTATATAATTATCTTTTACTACCTACTCCCAATCAAGTTAGTTCATTCTTATATATCTTCAAGTTTAAAGAATACAATACGTTAGGGTCGATGCCTTATGCGTCCCCGTTAATGATTTTATTGTTCCAATGTTATACAATCAATGTTGCTATCCATACATCTTATCTTACATATATCTTCTATTCTATATTTTTTTATTGTTTGATTATAACTAAGTTTATATGTCTATGTATGATAACCTTTGAAAAAACTTTACATGAACCTATATTTAGTTGAGTTTACAAATGTACTCCCGAATTAAAAAAAGTTTGTAAGTCAAACCAATATATAATTAACATTTCTCCTATTCAACTATATTATATTATATATATATATATATATATATATATATATATATATATATATATATATATATATATATATATATATATATATATATTAAGTAGCTAAGTCATTTCTTCATTAGGCAGTAGGTGAACTTCGAAATTATGGCCAATGAAGAAAACAAGAGAGAAGAACGTTAGGTGTTGAATCACTACACTTGAAAAATCGAATATGAGAATCGATATATATATATATATATATATATATATAAAAGCTTAATTAAATAATGCATTGTTAATTATGAACTTGATCTCCTCTGAATTTAAGCAAACTACACATAAGATTTATTCTAATGTTAAACAGTTGTCCAAAATAATCAATTTTCAAAATACAAGTAACAGGTTTTATATCATAAATGATTCTCCGTATATTTTAAAAAAATAATTGAGATTGTGAATATGATAAATATAAAAAGAAAATAATTTTAAGTTTCTTTAATCTTGGTGAATAGGAAATAATACTATTGTATTATTTTATCTTATATATTATATGAATAAGAATTCATTACTACGTGACAGTAATAATAATACGGTGAATTAGAGAAGACAACGAGTTGGTGGGTATGAGTTTGATTACTTTATATTGTTTTTCAATAAAACAATTATTTTCATTTTCAATATTATATTTAATGGTTACCAAATTTTTAGTTTCTTTACTAGTCGTATTCATATTTTAATTTAATATCTTTTATATAAAAAAATGAAAATTATAACAAATTTTCTTTTCTTTAACGTCAAATATAAAAAAATAAATTATAATAATATAAATATCAAAATAAGATTGTCAAATAACAATTAGATAAAGATCAAATAATTATAAAAATAATTTCATTTGTGTCATAACAATATTCTAATAATTTAAAACGGAGACAGGTATGTTTAAGGGTCAATTGTTTTAAAGATAAAAGGAGTAGTAGTTTTAAAGATAGCATTCCATTATTTTATTCAAAGTTCAACTATAGATAGATTTTATGTTAATAGAATTTCATTTTATAAAAATCACTATCTTTCTAGAAACATTTTTTTAAAGTTTTTTTTTATGTCTTCATTCTAACTTTCTTAGTCTTTTTCTTATCTGTTTGACAATTAGAGACACCAATAGATTTACGATAGAAATATCTACACTTCTAACTAATCATAATTTAAAATAGAGTAAGTTTAGTTTTATTTTTATTTTTATTTTTATTTTTTTTAGTTAGCTTAGCAATATTAGGCAAATGAGGCCCTAAGATCTATGCATGTGACTCAAAATACTTCAAACTGAATATTTGTTTAATTGTGATTGTTATAATATGTTAGATATGTGAATTAATGTTTGTGTAGGTAGTCAGAGCATCTTATGAGAACTATAGTTTTACGAGCAACATTGAGTCAAGAATTTCCTACACCAAGTATGAGAAACTAGTAAAATTGTTTATATACATGCTTTTACTTTGTTGGTATGATCTAGTTTGGTTGAAAACTAAAATCTATGATTTTTTTTGGATTAAGTAATTTTTCAATTGTTTTGTGATTTAATGATGCAAATGGTCTATTCTGCTTGTAATTTTGTGTTAAATCCTTGTGAAGGAAAATGGTAGCGATGATAAGGCAATGTAAAGGCATGTGATATTGAATTTTGTGTAAGTTGATTGAATTGTTATGATGATATATGGAACAAATTAGGAATCTCAAACTTGCATATAGTGTATCAAATTGACCCATTGATACTATCTTAGCAAATTTTAAACTAGATCTGATATAACTTTATGTAAGAAAAAGGTAAATAAAATAGCTCAGTTAAACTCAGTTGATCAATTTGATACGCATCTCAAATTCTGGTATTTTTCCTTATGAAAGATTGTAGTAACGTATGAATTGAATGTATAATGAGTGAATTTGCCATGTAATATATCAAATTGGTTAATTAAGGATTATTTTAGCTTAAGTTGAGGTAAACTAATATGCATATAACAAAAGAAAAGAGTAAAGTCTCTTTAAAAGACAACTTTCTTCTCATTCTAAAAACATAATTTTTTATACCTAAGGCTTTGTGAATATTTGAAGGTAAATTTTTTTGTTATTTATTTGAGTGGATTTGGGGGTAAGTGAAACTGGATTTGAAAGTAAAGTTTGTGAGAATTAGTGTAGGATTTGATTGATGTGACAGATTAAAAAAATTTACTTCCAAATTCACTCTCAGTTACCTCCAAATCCACTCAAATAAACAACAACAAAATTTACCTTCAAATCCTCTCAAATTCATTCAATTACTCTCCCTCAAATTCATTCAAGTGAACAAAGCCTAAGAGATAATACTATATTGTGAGATAGAGACATTCTTGAGTTCTTGAAGGAAGCGTTGTTGTTGGGTTTTCTAAAATTCGTCAAGAAGCAATCAAGATGAGTTTGGTTGTAGAACTTCTTACTTAGCAATAGGACTTTTTTTGTAACATCTACACTTTATGTCTACTTGTTTCATTTACTTAGTACTATTATCATTGTATAGGTAATAGTCTTGATGCAATTGTGTAACATTGTATTTAGATTGTTTTTCTTGATAAGTGTATAGTTCTTAATATTTTAGGGTTTAAAGTTATTAAGATATTACATTATATATCTACATGTTAAAGTATGTTCTTCCGTTAATTTCTCATCACTAACATCTTATATAGGTGTCAATACTTTGTACTAAAAACAAATATGACATTGCAAATGTGATAAAAATTCAAAAAGAATAATAATTATTTAATAAATTTTAAATCTCTTCACAATTTCACATTAATCATTTATACTTCATCTAAACTTAAATATTAATAGATAAAATTAATTTTCTATTACATTAACATAATATAATATATTAATCACATATAGCGTCATAAATATTACTTATAGAACTTAGGTGTATAGTGGAATTTTCCAATTTCACTAACAAATTGTACATTTTAATCTGAGGATCCTGTGATTTTGACAATTGCATCACTTAAAAAATTTGTTATAACTATTATTATTAGGATCTCAATACATCCGTAAAATTCACGATCACAATAATTATTTCAAAATCGAATTATATATACAGTGAAAACATATGTGATATGTTATTTCTTTATAATAATAAAAATAATAAAATTATCATTATAATTATAAAGTTTTTAATATAAATAATTTTATAATTGTATTATAAGTAATTTTTATTTATTTGATATGTAATTTTTTAATTAAAAATAATTAAGTTTAAAAATGATTAAATAAAAAATATTAAATTTAAACAAACGAGTCACTTGAAATATAATATTGATAAAGTAATTATTTTAATTTAAAAATTTATTTAAACAATAAAATTAAAAAATAAATGTCAATAAAAGAAATTTCCTTTATATTTATATAGTTTTACATAAAAACTAAATTTTGTAAACGCAAAACATACTTTAAATTAAAATACATTTAGATATGTGACAGTTCTGAAAACTATTTCGAATTAGAAAAATAACTAAATATTTTCATAAAGTTTTGTAGAATGGCCTAGGACATTCTAAATTTTCGTAACACCGTTAAAAATACTGTCAAAAAACACTTTTATGAATAATTATTTAAAGCTATGTATTTTAGTAATACTGAGGTGTGAATAACAATGGTCAGGCCATTTCTATTTTCTTTTTTAAATTAGAATGCCCTAGGCCCATTTTTTTATCCAACTTGTCCCTGCTTACTTCTTTTCTTTGTGTTTCATCTTACACCTCCTATATCTCATCTCATCATGTATTTCTAAAAATTTCAGTTTAATTTTCTAACATTTAAACCTACATCTTCAACATTTTCAAAATTTTTCTTTTTAACTTTAATAAATATATTATTATTTTTTTCTCTTTCTTAACGAAACACTCTAATAAATATCTTTTTATTTTTTTCTCTTTCTTGTACTCTGCATCACCTTAATAATAATATAATTTAATTTAATATTTAAATATTATTTAATATGGTTTTATATTTAATAATTATTAAAATATGATGTATATTATAATAAATGTTAAATTAAAAAATAAAAAACAAAAGTTATCATAAAAAAACTGAAATAATAATAATAATAATATAAAATTTGATTTGATATATTAAAATATTAAAATAAATTAAACAAACTATTAAATTTTAAATAAAAACAAAAATTTTAAATATGCTAACAGTTTTTTTATTTAAAATTTAACAAATATTTCATTTAATTGAAAATTACAATATTATTTATTATATTTTTATACTTTAATAATTATTAAAATATAATTTATATTTTTATAATAGTTTTATTAAAAAAATAAAAAAAAATAACTAAAATAAAAATAATAGTAATGAAAATAAAAATAATATTTAAAATCACATTTAATACATTAAATTAAATTAAATAATTATTAAAATTAAATAAAAACCAAAGTTTTAGAAAAAGATTTTAATCGGATATCATGTCCGTATTATATATTATCGGATTTCTATATCCAATTAACAAATTTTCTAAAACTTTGTTTTCTATTTAAATTTTAATAATTATTTAATTTAATTTAATATTTTAATATAATATTATCTATTTAAATATATTAAATTTAATTTTAAACATTATTTTTATTTTTATTATTATTACTTTTATTTTAGTTATTATTATTTTTACTTTTTTAATAAAACTATTATAAAAATATAAATCATATTTTAATAATTATTAAATTATAAAAATGTAATAAATTATATTATAATTTTTAATTAAATTAAATATTTATTAAATTTTAAATAAGAAACAAAACTGTTAAAGATATCCAATAAACAAGTTTTTTAACATTTTTGTTTTTATTTAAAATTTAATAACTGTTTGATTTATTTTAATATTTTAATATATTTGAATATATTAAATCAAATTTTATATTATTTTTATTATTATTTTATTATTTATTTTTATTTTTATTATTTTATTTTTATTTTTTAATATAACTATTATTATAATATAAATAATATTTTAATAATTATTAAAATATAAATTATATTAAATAATATTAAATAATATTTAAATTTTAAATTAAATTATATTATTATAAAAGGTGGTGCATAATCTCTTTAATATGAAAGAGAAAAGATAAAAAGATATTTGTTAAACTGTCTTTAATAAAAAAGAAATTAAAAAAAATATTTATTAAAGTTAAAAATGAAATGTTTAAAAAAATTAGAAATACAAATTTCTGAAGGTTAAAATTAGAATTTTTAGAAATATAGAATAAATGTTGGAAGTGTTAGATGAAACACCCTATTTTCTTTCTTGAAACAAATAAAAAAAACGATATTATTGTGTTCTTATATCCAAAAGAAATCTAAAAAATCTGTTTACAATATTAGTCGATATCATAACAGCAATATCCTACTTAAATATCCACAGAAAAAATATATAAATATTTAAATTCGAGACAGCACCAAAATGTATATTCCTAGATAACATCAAATTTGATATTTTATAATATTTAAAACTTAAACTTTAGGATAGTTTATTCTTGAGTATTTATATTTAAAACCGTTCTTAAAAGTAGCTTTTACTTCATGTATATATTTTAATATTTATGTCTTTTTAACAAAACTTTTGGGATGTAAATAAGAATATTTATAAAGAAAATTGTCAAATGATATTGGCTTAAAATATAATGTAATATGGGTTGAAAGTAACCATGTTCAGCATTAGAGAAAGAAAAATATTGATTGATTTTTGTACTATGTAAATCGACTGGCCTACGCATAATGATAAATTAATCACATGAGTGACTGAATGGTTTGTTACAGCGATCATAATAGTTCGACATAAAGACTAATCTTTTTTCTTAACAAAGTAAAAACATACTTAAGCAATAGTGGGTCGTGATTGGACCTACACTAATCCAAGACTTACTTAGAAATTTATAAATACAAAGATAAGGTAGAGACGTTGGTGGTGATATTTATTGAACATTTAAGATTTATCTATTTTAATCCATCAGTAATCTAAAGACTAACTTGAACATTGAAATATTTTTGACAGGTACCACAGCTTGAATTTGAATTATATCAAGACACAAATAACATACTCAAGAAAATTGACGTATTTAGGTAAAATAGGATATGATTAAATTGTAAAAGTGTATCTCTCAATCCTATACATTAAAACAACTTTTAAAAAAATTAACATTAGTTGTCAATTAAAAAATAGTCACAATAAATATGGGCAAAAAAAGTTATATCAATAAATGTCAATTAAAAAACAAAATTTGATGACATCGATAAAAGAAATAGTGTGAAAAACAGGATCTCAACAATGTCAATAAAATACAATTCCATCATGAAATGATTTTTCTTTTGGTTTTCATTGGTCAAATAATAGTTTCACTTACCACAATAAAAAAAACTTTGTTAACATCAACCAAAAAAATAACTTTTGTTAAATCAGAATTGACCAAAAAATAAAAAAGACCTATGTTGAAAAAAATCAAACCTTTGATTAATGTTGACAGAAAAACAATCCTAGTTATCATTACCAAAACAACAACTCTAGATGATGTCAATAAAAGAAAATCATGTTTGACATTAATTAGAAAATTAGTGTTGATGTTGAAGAAGGTTATTTTAAGTAACTTTAATTGAGAAATAACAGTGGTCTTCGTGGTGTTAATAGGAAAATAAGTTTGATTTAATGTTTCACGGTTACTATATAGACAATCTAAAATCAACAACGTGTTCACAATTATAATGGAGAAAAATCCGATAGTATCTTATATAATGTTTTGTAAATGCCTTCCCAAGAAGAAAAACATATAGACATTAGATGGGAAAAAAATAAAAAGTTCAGATTACTTTTTTTTTTCATAAATTTAAGTTTGTATAGTTTCAAAAGATTAAATTATTTATAGACTTCTAAAATTGCCTTTTATTTAAAATATTTTATATAATCGCTTTGTTCTAAAACATATTTCAAATTATTTATATAAATAACATTAAAAGTTTTACATTAATTAAAATAAAATTAATTTATATTATACAAATGAATACAAACTCAATTTTACAAATTGATAAGATTAAATTAGACGTTTATTATTAAAATTTATTATTTATTAAATATATTATTTCACATAACATTAATATTATTTTATAAATTAATTTTATAAGATTAAATTAGATTTAAAATGTATTTCAAAAAAAATTATTCTTAAAAGGTCATTCTTTAAATTTTTCTATAAAACCATTTTAAAAAATAATTTTTGAATCTGTCATTTCATTTTCCAAAAGTTATCGTGTGAAAAGTTGCTGCCATCCAAGAAAATTTGGGTGTTAGCAACTTCAAACAGAAATTTTGAAATAAACTGAGACGTCATAGGAATAAAGCCATCCTTAAAAAAAATATCTTCACACAATCAAAAGACAACATAAAAACTTCCAACCTCAAAAAAATCTAAATTTTTTTCACACGTGAGAGAGAACTAGTACGTCAGTTCTCCATGAGCAACCGAAATCATAGCCCACGTTGCTAAGTTGATCCAATGGTATAAAGCCGACTTGATTCATCATTGTCCTCAGACAGTTGAAACGCAATCCTTAATGGGCCCTGTTTATTTTTTATCGGCACAAAACGATGAGAAGAGAAAAAAAAAGGCCATTCATTATATTCACACACCCTTTCAACACAAAATCAAAACGATTAATCTAAAATATAATTAATAAATAAGAGATCTTCTTTTATTGATTTAAATAATTTAAATTTATGAAACAATTTTACTTGAAGTAAAAAGCAACCCTTCTTTTCATATTTTAGATGTATGTTCACTTTGATAAAGCAGGTTAACAGAAATGTTTACGATAAGTACATTGCATGTCTTGAAATATATAATATATGTATGCATTATCTTATCATACATAACTGATAAAGCCAAAGCTCTTATTTCAGTTCCTACTTCATACTTTAACCTACTTTAAAATCAAATCGTATTTTCCTAACTCACTTAATAGAAGGTCTTTTAATTCAAATATTTTTACTTATTATTTATTTTTTGGTATTTAGGAATGTAAGACCTCTTAATTTATAATAGAACCAAATTTATTTGTTTACGATTTTATGACACCTACCTCATAATTCAATTTGTTTGATATAATTATTGTTGTTTCTCATTTTTTTTAAAAAAAAACTCGTAAGATGTGATGATTTAACTTTTCTTTTCTAACCTTCTTACACGTGTTTAATTTTATTACCAGAATTTTCTAAAAATATTTTATTTAATATAATATAATAACTTATTGTTATTACTTTTTCTTTCTTATTACCATCCAAAATTGATTTAAATAGAAAAGATAAAAAATGTATTTATAAATAAACTTTAGTTATTCCTAATTAATTATTTTCTTTTTATGCAATTTTCTTCAAATGGTCTATTAAATATTCAAATATTTGTTAGCATAAAAAAGAAAATAAAGAGACAGGGGTGAATGTGAGTATACCATTACTTGATAAATATAAAAATGTGTAAAACCCATCTTCGTGCCACTACGTAGACATGTCTATATTAAAATTTATTAAAAGAAGAGAGTAAAATTAGTAAATTGACTTTATAAAAAGTTGAAAATCAAAATAAAAAATTATTTTAGAGGTAAGCCACAGATATATCGAATTAAGAATCATCAATAGTGAGTGTGCAACAATTTATTCCAAAAAAATCATAAATTTAAAATATATTCCTTTAATTCCAAAATGATTGACAATCAATGTTTTTTTACATGGATTAATTAATATATAACAATAATAAATAAGTCATTCAGGGAAAAAAAATTTACTTACTCAAATAATTTTACTAAAATATTTTTACTCATACGAAACTCAACTATATGTATGTTTATCATAATTGGGATAAGTCTTTTTCCTCATCTTAAAATTAATCTTTATTTTTAATAATTTGAAAGAAAAAATTGTTTTAGTGTCTTTTTTCTTGGAATACCATTAAAAGTTTGACTAACACAATTTACCATTGAAAACTGGTTTACATAAGGATCTATTGTGATTTTACATTTTTATCACGTACGACTAAAAGTTTATACTTTTCACCAAGTTTCATTAAAATTAAAAAAATGAGAACCAACAAAAAAATAGAACTCATAATCTTTCTTACTCTTTTTTCTAATTTTTATTATGAAGTGACCTTATAAATTTATATATTCTTAATAATATATTAAATAATTGTAACATATGATCGAATTCTAAAATAAACAGTTTGTTTTGATTTAAAAATGTTATTATTATAATTATTAGTTTTTATGATGACTTTGAAGAATAGAGGAATTGAGTCGTATTTTAAAGTAGAAAAAAAGTATTCAAAAGTATTGGGTCCCACATGTTAGAGCAGTGTGTGTGAAAGTGGAAGTGAGCTGAAGCACTAAGGAACGGCGTTGTGATGAGTGGTGAGTTTCTCCGAAGCTTCTTCGGACATACTAAAAAATCTAATTCTATACCATTCATTCAACAATGCTGAAATACTAATGCTTCTGTGAAGAAAAAAACACCAAAAGGAGCACTTTGACTTGACTACGTTGATTTTACCTCGTGCCCTTTTAGATCTCCATCTTCCTTACCTTACCCTCTTACATGGAACATGTTCATTCAAACCGTCCCAAATCATTACCTTTACATCCATTCATTACCATGACCACGTGTTTTTTAAAAAGTCGCATATTAACACGTGCATCATCATTCATTATTCATATTTTTTTACTCAATCTTCCTACTTTTGACAAAAGGCAAAAGAAAAGGTGGATATAGAATATATGTGTCCCTTCGATTACAGATATATATTTTATCTACATGCACAAATTTTCTACTAAATTCATTATGTCAGTAAGTTTAATGCTCACTTCAGACAAAAAAGGAAAGAAACTTTTTGTTACTTCTTTTGAGGTGAATAAACGATAAAAATATATTATTCTTTTCTCTTTTAAATATTTTATTTCATTTTTAATTCTTGTAATCTTTCTTATCACATAATATATTTTGAATCCATAATTTTGTAAATTTTAGTTCCTACAAAAAATTAAACACTCGTTATCGATGTACCTATGGGAATTTATTATTTTTCGGCTCTGCAAATAAATACAGTTTTGCAAAGAGAAATATTTCCAGGTATATTAAAAATAAATTAATCCATCATTAAGTTAAAAATTACTTTATTTCTTGTAAATAATAAACGATTACTTCTAGAAACAAACATACAGATACGATATATACGTGAATGTGACAAAAGCATTCGTTGAACCAGATCAATGCATAGTTGAATTTAATTATTTCACTTATGTTGGAGGGAGTTTTATTGGCCTCATACATTTTAGTTAATTACGGTCAAATCTTAGATACTTGTGCCACATAATTTGATTATATGTCTGATGTTATGTATTTGTTCATATGCTAGTGTTTTCTATCATGATTTTGTAATTCTAAATATCTTCCCTGGATATAGTAGCCTTGTGATTCACACACACAGACACAAAACCAATAAAATATACATGGTCAATTAATTATATTTTCTTATAGAAGATAGATTTTTCAACTTTTGCTATAAGTATTTTACAAGTCATACCTATTTATATATATATATATATATATATATATATATATATATATATATATATATATATATATATATATATAAATAATATTTTCTCTCTTTCTCTCTTTACCTTCACACTATCGTATAATTTTTTTAAAGCACATAAGACTGCAATTAAAAAAAAAGTTACTGTTACTTTTAATTTTTTTCACTACAAACAAATTGAAACAAAATATTTCCAATATTTTCACATAAAAAGAGTGAATATTTAAAAGAAACGGAGGGAGTTTAATTATGGGAAAAAAAAAAACTTTTTTTAATAAAAAGATAAGGAAGTTTTATACAAAAAAACATACCAATATCTACTCTTTTGTAGAATAAAAATTATGATTATGTAATGAATAACCTCAATACTAGATGACATTAAATCTAACTTCAAAACCAATACAAGATCCATTTTTAAAACTTCAAAATATTTAATATTTCTTAATAATGAATACGATTTTTTTATTAAATAAAAGAAAAAATGAAAAGGTCATGATTTCTAACGAACCAAAGAAAACGGAGTAATATTTGTCATGAAAGTGCATTTAGTCCAAAAGCTGCGCCTTACAATTCCTTTATTTTCTTTTTGTGGTTAGAGTCAAGAAAGGTAAGGCGGTTATGAAATTCAATTATTGAAATGTCACTGTCAACTCTACACACGTTACACTGTTCATTTAGGCAAATTCTCATTAGTTGAAACATTATTTTCAGTTCAAATTAATATTGTTCAGTATAGAGAAAAATATTTTTAACCTAATTCAAATGTGAATATAGAAAAACAAATAAATAGCAACACCAATAATAAAGTAGAATACAGTTATTTAGTTTAACGTAAATGAACACATTTTTAATATTCACAATCCATCACTAGAATTTATAATAACCTTAAAATTTTGGTAATCAATAATAAACAAGTCATATAGTATCAATCATAGATATTGCTAACAGCATTCTCGAGAGTGATATTACGCGATAATAATTTTATATTTATTCATATTTAACATATATATAGAGAGAGATAATATTCAAAATGCATAGTTTTTAGTTTTTTTTTTATATATAAAGGAAGGTACTTAAAATAAAATTAAAACAAGATAATTAATATTTTTTATATAACCTTTTTTTTCATCAACTTCTGTCATAAAAATCATTAATCTACGTTTTTTTTCTGTGAAAACGAAGGGCATAAAATAATACCTTTTCGGAGATTGTATCATATTTTAGAGCATAATTGTCACTATTTTTAAAAGATAAAAACATGTTTTAAAACAGTATTTATTTTAGTACATATTATTATAAAAATTATCCATTTCTTCCATTACAAGGTAATTAGAAGTATTTAAATATTATTTAAGCAGAACCTTGGTATCATAAAGAGAGTTTATTTTCCCTTCTCTGTGAAGCTTAACTATTAAACTTTCATGACATGAAATTTTTTGTCGTAAGTGTATCTTTCTTTCGCAAACATCACACAATTGTTGAACGTATAAAAAGAAAGCGATGTATCTAATGGTTAAAATATATAATTTTGAAACACCCTCTGCTATATATATATATATATATATATATATATATATATATATATATATATATATATATATAGGAGAAGAACTTTTGAATGAAAAATGTGAAGGAGCTTTTATGAATGCTTCGAATTAGAAACAGTGTGGTTCTGCCACAGTGTCCTTTGATAAAAACTGTATGTATTATCTTTACTAGGTCAATGAATGAATTAATGACTATGTTTGGTTGTACGAGATTGTAAAAGTAAGCCATGGCTGCTCATATTTTGTATATGTATATCTTATTCGGTGACATAACGCAGAGAAAGCTTCTAGGTGCACGAAGCTTGAGGTAAAAATGTGAACCTTAATTAATTAGTATGGTATGTTTTTAATTAATTTTTTATCTAATATAAATCCAGTGTCAGCAAAGTATGTTATAAGAAAAGAAAAGATAAAAAAATTATATCTTATTCAATAGGAAAAAGTATAATTGATATATATATATATATATATATATATATATATATATATATATAATTATTTAAAATAATATAAAAGTAGAATATAAATATATCAACATAAATATATAAATATGAATGAAAAATAAATTAAATCTAATAAGATTAACCATGCATGGCAGTAAATGTGGTCCTTAACATAAAATAAATAAGGTATATTATGTCAGTAGTGTAGTAAAAATAATGACTAATACTCAAACCGCAATTTCCTGAGGCGTGTAGATCACTGTCCTTAAGGACTTATCCGCGGTGTATTGCGCAAGCCCCCCAGGATACAACAGGAACTTCTCAGAATTTCTGAGGATCTCAGAACTAGCAAGGAACTCTAAAGAGAGTATAAGAATAAACCCAGAATAATTTTAGAAGAGGAAAAGAAGAAAAGAAAAAGAGAGAAGACTGACTTGGGATGTTTTTGGAATGGGAGAAAAACACTCTATTTATAGAGTTAGGAAAGAATATAATCAATAAAAGCCATTAAATATTTTACCGTTGGAGCACTTAATAAAATGAATATGAACGTTGTTGGCAATTAAAGTTTTGACCGTTGTAATCCAACGTTTTCTTTTGCAATAATCTAACATTATTACAACAATCCCCCACTTATTGCAAAAGAAAAAAATAAGAAACTTTTATTCTGGGTATCATAGGATGTAATGCATCAGAGCTGGTATAGCAAGCTATATGAACCAGTCTTAGATTTAGAAACTTAACACACAATGTAGTTGGTATAGCAAGCTATATGAACCAAAGACACTTGACGTGTGTTAGAGGTTTATCAATCACAATACAACCCCACAATTCTTGCTGTTATCGCTGTGTTGCGCTAAATAGGCCATGCGCGTGCCCGGTATTCATGAGTGCTCCAGAGATCATGCCAAGATCTCATGCAAGCGGCCCCACTCGACACTCATATAGGTGATTTCATCAAGTGTATGCTGCAAATCATACACCACCCATAAGGGATATGAAAATCATTAAAAACTTTGTTTAAGCTAAAATTCTTTCACCACGTAGAATTTTAATGACAAAGTTTAACCTCTCAATAATGCAGTCTCTAGCACTTTCACACACACCATAGGAAGGGACAAAATTGATTAAAATCAATTTAGTGCTATCAGAACTAACAAGTGACTTGTTTTTACCCATATGAACCTTGTTCATGGGATCTCCAATCACAAAGGTTGGGTTACCATCACTTGTTTGTTTGCAAGTGGCTTAAGTCCCATTCCCCTCGATGTTTCTAATAACATTTGTCTTCCCAGGGTTTTGTCAGAGGATCTGCTAGATTCCATTCTGACTTCACATAATCAATAGAAACAGTTCCACTCTTTAGTGGATGTTTCACCAAACTCTTGATTTTAGCTATAGCTATTGCCGATTGGCAATCACGGTGTATCGATACCGACGGGGTTGGTTTCATTCCTAATGGAATGTTCGCTAAGAAGTTTTTCAACCACTCAGCCTCATTATCAGTCATCTCAAGAGCAACAATCTCAAATTCATTGTTGATCTTACAATAATTGTTTGCCTGGCTGATCTCCATGTATTCGCACCACCCCCAAGTGTGAATACATAACCATTAGTGGATTTTGTCTCATCTAAATCACAGATTCAGTTATCATCATTGTACCCTTCTAGTACAACGGGAAATCCACGATATTTAATGGCATAATCCATTTAACCTCTTAAGTATCTCATAAGCCTAGCAAGTGCATCCCAATTTTCCTGATCTGGATATTGAGTATATCTACTCAGTGTACCTACTGCATAAGCAATATCAAGTATATAAAAGCTCACCAAGTGCAGTAAGCTCCCAATCATATGGGCATACTGAGGCTGAGATAATGACTGTCTTTTATTTTTCACTAATTTAGAACTAGCATCATAAGAGGAACTCATTTGTGTCAGGTCATAAAACTCAAACTTCTTAAGAAGTTTCTCAATATATTGTTCTTGGGATAATAATATACTATCTCCCTTTCTTATGATTATAAGACCTAAAATCTTAGAAATATTTTATTTCTAACAACAATTTCATTCTCATTCTCTATCTGACATTATAGTTATCTAAAGTCTCATTCTAAGAATAAAATATGCTCAATAGGTTCTACTCAAACAATAGATAACCAACAATAAATAAATGTCATTCCAAAATAATAGATCATAATCATCATTAAAATCAAATTCTCAATTAATTAAAATCCCATCAACTTCCTTTTTAAATCAAATTAATTTCTCTTTCAATAAATTAATTTGATTTCCAATTAATTACTAAATAAATAGTAATAACTTTGTTCCCATAATTATAATTATAAATTAATACTTTCATATCTCTTTATAATTTAATTTCATTAATTAATTTCAATAATTACTTAATTCTATTTTTCATTTACAATTGATTATTATTAATTAAAACAATATTATGAGTTCTCCGACCTGCACCCAACTGGCCGAGAAATAGTCCGAAGTTTGGGTTTGCAGTTTAAGTAGTTCAAACTGAACTAATCCCAGACACCGGGTCAAACTCTGGCCTGCAGCCCAAATAGGTCCAAACTGACCAAACACAGTCCGACGATGTCGGAGCCACCACGACAAATCTCACGGTCAAAAAGGAGTAACTCCGCTGACAACCACCACGAAACGGTTGTCACCGCCATCGCAACCACCGTGAGAATCCAAAACGAAGGTCAGAACAACCCCCACATCTCAAGATCGAAAAACAAGAATAGAAAGTCCCAAAAATCTCCAAATGAAACGCGACTAGATCAAGAGCACAAGATTTCCCACACCAGAATTTTGACACTCAAAAAGTAAACTGGGAAACAAGAATGGAACTTCTCAAAATGCAAATTGAAAAACAAGAATAAAACACCTAAAAGAAAATTCTTGAACATGATCAGAAATCCCCAAAACGCAGTAGTCTCCTTCCTCGTGACTCAACCCAAAAACACAAAATTAGAAACCTCAAAATCCCCGAATCGAAACCCTAACGTGAACGCCATGCTCCACCACGAGAATGCCAACAAGCAGAGACCTTCGCCGCCACAGAGACGCCAGAGAGCGAACCCACACGTCGCGGAAACACCGCGCCTGAGCCACCAAACCTGATCTCCACTCCCAAAGAGAAATCGCTGGAATCAGAGAAGAAGAGAGGGAAGTTCCCTATTTTGATTCGAGCCTTGAACCCATAAGAGTAAGGGAAAGAACTTTCCCGTGCACGCCGCAACTCCCATTGCTTGAGTTCTTGGTTCAGCGTGAGACAAAGAGAAAAGGGAATGAAGCTTCCCTGCTTTACGAGCTCGAACCATGGCGAAAGAGGAGAAGAAAACCCTCCCTGGGTGGCGCGACGAAGAACCCTGAGAATCAACAAAGGACCACAAAATGCTACGAACAGAGGTAGAAGAAAGCCCCAAACCACAACTCGGAATCCTAATCCCCAAACACGAGATCTAAAATTCTCAAAACGGAACCTTCACTCAGAAGCCCTGTTACCGCCCGGAGGCCACCACACAGCAAACGCAATCCAGCTCTTCTCGCCGCCGTGAGGTTATACTTCTGCTCAAGACGCAGAGCCCTAAGATTTGGTTGTCCGAGAGAGAGTGGGAGAAGAAAGAAGCTTGAAGCTTCTGATGAGCAAGAGAGATTTGAACAGAGAGGAGAGAGACGGGAAAATGAACGAAAAAGGAGAGATGAGAAAGAGCTTTCCACCCTAAACAAGGTCTTCAGACTCGAAAAAGGAAAAGGCTGAATCCCAAATTAAAATAACCTCAAAACCCTAATTTTTTTTTTTATTGTAATTGTCCTTAAATAAAACCCTACTTTATTATATCCTTAAAAAAAAACATTAATCTCTCCTGATATAGAATTCAATTACGTGAATTCTTATAGCATTTCATTCTGTGATTTCTTATAGAATTCTATTACGTAGAATTCAATTAGTTAGAATTCAATTTCTTGAATTTCAAAAGGATGATAACGTGATAACGCACAAGAAACAATACAATTTATTTATAATTACATGATCAACCCAAAAATTCATAAATCATTCTACCACACCAAAATATTCAATCATGATACTAAACATTCAATTAAATTAATCACAGTTTAAATGCAAAGATAGTTTTCCATAATCATAAGAAGATACTCAAGAAAATGTTCAATTCACCATAAAGTAAAGAAAAGTAAGCTTTCCATACCTTTTTTACTTTTCACAGTAATGAGATTGAAATATAAGTCCTTAAGATTGTAGTAAAAATAATGACTAATACTCAAACCGCAATTTCCTGAGGCGTGTAGATCACTGTCCTTAAGGACTTATCCGCGGTGTATTGCGCAAGCCCCCCAGGATACAACAGGAACTTCTCAGAATTTCTGAGGATCTCAGAACTAGCAAGGAACTCTAAAGAGAGTATAAGAATAAACCCAGAATAATTTTAGAAGAGGAAAAGAAGAAAAGAAAAAGAGAGAAGACTGACTTGGGATGTTTTTGGAATGGGAGAAAAACACTCTATTTATAGAGTTAGGAAAGAATATAATCAATAAAAGCCATTAAATATTTTACCGTTGGAGCACTTAATAAAATGAATATGAACGTTGTTGGCAATTAAAGTTTTGACCGTTGTAATCCAACGTTTTATTTGCAATAATCTAACATTATTACAACAAGTAGTTCTCCCAAAAAATTGTCTAATTTAAGCTTGAGGAGAAGTTAATTGATGAAATGCTTGACACTGACAGCCAAGTTAAATAAAACTTCTTGCCAAATTAATATTGACATGTCATATCATATCTCATTTTCTCTGTCAGGACCAGAGGCGTAACCAGGAATGTGATATATGCCTCTAAAATTCTTTGTGGAAAAAAAAAAAAAAAAGCGGTCCTCATTTTCCGTTTTCATTTGCCTACAATTTTCATGTCGGGAAAAGCAAGGCTAAGATTATATATTATAGAAATATGTAATATCATTGTCGTCGGAATGGTGGGAAGATCTACACTGGCACACAAGGTATCATTAAGATGGTGATTAGTGTAATATATAATGGAAGACAAAACAAAAATACAAAACTATAACAATTACTAATTACTCTGGCGGAAAGAATTACAATATTAAGTATGATAATTATTATCAACAAGAATAGGTTCCAAGGTGTGAGAATGAGTTATTTAAATACAACACAAAAATAACTTTCTTCTGAAAGATTGAAATGCAAGGCCATAATCAATAGGCAACAAACTGAATGCTCGAGGATGGTAAAGCGTCAGTGTATAATTTTATCTCAACCCTACATTATTTCAAGTACAATATAATTAAATTTAAGGATGCATTTTGTTGATGTTAATTAAGTAATTAATTTGATATAAATAAAGCTAGAGCATTGGAGGGTAATATAAATCATTTAAACTTCAAGATTAAACCAATCAAACACATGAAATTAATGGTAACATCTGAACATGTGAAGAACTGCTGAACACAGGAAAGAGTGAAAAAAAAAAAAAAAAAAAAACAAAAAGTAACACATTATCTTAACACGTGAAGTGATGAATTTTCCTAAAACATATGTAACCTAATCCGCTATAACACTTGCGATATCGCTTCACTAATTAAGGTGCCATTGATGTGCATATATAACCACTCCCATTGCATGATGTCATGTTCTCATTGGTCACCGATAATGGCCTTTGATAATTTTTTCTTGCATATGTACTACCAGCTTTCTAGTGGCGCAATCAATTCCTGAAGCTTTTGATATACCCTCGTTGGTTCAACGCCAACTCTTGAGATTTTAACCTGAAATGAAAAAAAAACAAAATTGTGGTGTTTTTTACCCTAACAAAAACTGGACCAGAATGGGAGCCGAGAACAACTTGAGACGTACTTTTTTAAGAACAACAGTATAAAATAGAGAGATAAGCATATGTTTATTGTACCTGAGCATGAACTGTGTAAAAGATCTTATTATCAACAGTAGAGAAGTTGGCAGTGACAACTTCAACACCCTCTTCCTCAAGGACACTAATTACTTCATAGAGCATGAAGTTCTTATTCACCCCACTTATCAACATCACTTCAATGCCCGAACCCAACTCCTTTATCTCAAGTAGAGGCAACCGATCAGCGTCAATATTGAAAATCCCGTTATTGGTTTGGGTTGTTCTCATCATTTTCATGGCTTGCTCCTTCTCCCCCTTCAGTTTCTCTATTCTTTCTCTCAGATGCTTTATATACGTGGCTGCAAGATCGAGCTGGTCCTGCTGGGAAAGCATGTCCTGAAACATTCGTTGATTCAATCAATGAACATAAGATCAAACCCTAATTTGCAAAGATAGAGAGGGGGTGACTGAGTTATGTTAGAATGTTAGAATGTTACCAACCTTGGTGGGTTTGAGGTACTTGGAAGGGATGATTGAAACAAGCTTGAAGCAGAGAGCTTTCATATGGATTCTGCGGTTCCTTTCAATGGTTTTGCGGTCAAGTTTTGATGAAGCAGTGACAGTAGTGTTTGTGTTCTTCATGTTTGGAAATTTAGAAAGGGAAGTAAGTAGGTATGGTATGTTATGGCATGTAATGTGGTTTGTGATATGGAGTGTGATGAAGATGGTAGAAAAGAAGAGAAGGATGCGTTTAAATAGATAGCTTGAAAGAAAATTGAGTGTGAGTGGGGCCATACTACTAAATCATTTACAGTATCGTTAGAAACGTTGATGTGCTCCCATAGATTCTGATGAATACACGGCACTGCAAGTGGATCCCATAAGTCTGCTGAAGAGGGGCACAGCACAGTCACACTGGTCCTAACGTTTTCACTCTCGCTCAGACATTATTATTAATTAGAATTTGCGATTCGTAAAAAATATGATTTTAGTTAATAAAAATATGTTGAAAATAATACACTAGAAATTGAAGAAATAAAAGAGTTTGAAATATTTGGAAAAGGAAAGAGGGTTAAGTTTTGTTTTGTGTGGGTAAGAGTATGAAGAGAAGCGCGTTGGCCCACCGCCAATAAATAAATAAATAAGAGAGCAGAGGAGGCGGAGTCGCAATACCTGACTCTTGACCATGTTGTTTCATGGAAACTGCAATGAAAGAGGCGTAGGCTGTCCCATTCTTCTGTTTCTTCTTAGTTCACAACTGAGGAAAAGATTCTGCCCCCATCCATCACGCCCAATACATTCGCCTATGCCAAAATCTTACTCTCATTAGGAAAAAAAAGTTAAACATAATCTTACTATCTTTTGACAATCTTTTGTAAGAGTAAAATAGTCGTATCAAAAGTGATATTTTATATTTTTGAAAGAGAAGATAGATAAAAAAAAATACCATTATCTCTCTCGTTATAACTCATTTACTATTTTCTTATTCATCTTATTTATGAAGGTTGAAATAACTATAACTATAGCTAAATAGTAAAAATAAGTGTTTGTTGTTCATTTATCTTCACAATACAGGTATTTTTTTAACTAGTGTTATTATTGCTATTATTACACTAGTTTAGATTTGTCTTTTTATCTTGTCTAATATGTTTCAACTTTGAAGAAAATGAAATATATAAAAATACGATGATAATTTTGAAATCAATATTTCTATACTCTTACTTTTATATCGATTGTAAAAAAAAGTTTTCTACATTACCGAATATCGAACTGGTAAAATAAAACTCTTTTTAACAATCTATTCTAAATTATATGATTTAGAGAAGTGCATAAAAAATCTATAATGTTAGTGTACTTAGATTTTGGTAATATTTCATGCTTTTAGAATGATTTCTATTACATTCAAATAAACAACCTTCCATGAATATTACAAGCTATCACCAAGTTAAGGGTTTCTTACTAAATTTAAAGCATAATTATTATTAGTGCACCACATGTGATTAACTATATGTTCTTAGAGAATGTAAGATACAAGAAGACGTCTTTCAAACTTATAAATAGACTTAAAGTTGTACTATTTATTATAGTTGCCATAATTGAGTTTTCATCATGCATGTAATAATGATTTGCAATAAAACATTTGTATTATATATTAATGTTATAAAGTTTATATATTGATTATAATTAATTTTTAAGTATCTTATAAATTTGCATATTTTTCACTGAGTGTTAATTATTATTTTTTTACAATGAATGTGTAATTTTTTTCGTATTTTTCAATTGAGTATATGTTATTTAATTTGTTCCTTAATTAAGTCTCAAGTTTTTATATTTTTTTCGTTATTTTATCTTATCATTTTATTTTACTTATCTGGCTCTATGTTGTGAGGTTAAAAAAATAATACGAACTTAATTTAAAATATTTAAACGATTTAATTATTTAAATACTGTATTGTTATTGATATTTTTATATGATACATTTTATATTCTTCTTTATATAGATATATGAGACATACTCTAACATTGGAAAGAATATAAATATTTTAGAATAAAGTAAAAGTCAAATATATTTCAAATAATAAGACGAGATATTCATCACCTCCCATCTTTTAATTTTCTGCTATCTTTCTAGTTTAAAATTAGTTTAAATTATTTTTAATTATAAAACTAAGCCCTTGTTCACTTAAATGGATTTGAGGGAGAGTGATTGAATGAATTTAAGAGGATTTGAAGGTAAATTTTTTTGTTGTTTATTTGAGTGGATTTTGGAGGTAAGTGAGAGTGGATTTAGAAGTAAAGGTTGTATCTAAATCCACTCTCACTTGCCTCCAAAATCCACTCAAATAAACAACAAAAAAATTTACCTTCAAATTCTCTTAAATTCATTCAATCACTCTCCCTCAAATCCATTCAAGCGAACATGGGCTAAGTGTTACTATGGACTTGTAGTTAACATTAATTACGCCTTAACTCTACTTAACGATTGTCAGAACCGAGCGGTCAGGAGATGCTTTCGTGACATGTCAACAGCACGGTTCCTTCTAATTATTTTACCGGTTACCCGATCGATCAGCTACAAACCCATAATAACACTAAGTAAAAACTTATATATATATATATATATATATATATATAGGTATAAGACTTTTGTACAAAAATGTTGACAAAATGAATGGTTGAATATCTCATGTTATACTCTCCCCTCTCTTCCCTCCAAAATTTTCCAGATTGCATCGTATTTTGAATTGTTTTATAAACATTACTATAATTGGAAATCTTAAATTGATTGTCATTAAGTATGTACTAATAAGTCAGATTGTCTTACACTCAACATACAACATTAATTATTAATTATTGGGTTTGATTACCTAAAATATATTGCACTAATGGTTAATCAATGGACATGGTTGTCACAAGTTTTATAAATAGACAACTGATGTACAGGTACAATGATCATTTACTATCCTAATAAACTTCTTTATGAAACATATCTGACTTGAACGTCGGAGTGTCTTCTGCATGTCATTGTAGTGGATTGCGTTCTCGGAGAGGATTGAAGATAAAAAAGGAGCAGAACAAAGAAGGACGACCGACCCTCGAACCAATTCAAACATAAGTGTTTTTGTTGAAGATTTTAGTTATTACCAAAAAGAAAAGAAAAAGTATTACAACATCTTATTGGCATGCGTAATCTAAATTGTGAGTCAAATAGTAGCTTAAAGACTATTATGTGTGCATCACGTTCACTTCTTCCAACATCTGCTGTAACATTCTAAGACAGCCTACATCTAGGTCATACACAGCAGAGGTTCATGGATGGTGTCAGTTTCACAAAAATCAACCTTTTATGAAAATTCCCAATCAGTATAATTTTTCATGTTGTCGTGTGACAAAAATTCTCAAAAATGTAATTATTCTGTATATTGTTGAACACATCCCTCCAATAATAATGAAACTAAAACTAAAATACACAAGATTAATTCTAACCTTAATAATAGTTTTGTAGAATTGGATAGGATCCTGAATCACAAACTCTAAAATATGTAATTAATTATTAATTATTAATAATTTTGTTTGATTAAAATTGAATTATTATCTTGGCAACAAATTAATAAGAGATCAGTCCTCACTCTGAGGTTCATTTTAATATTTAACAAATATTACAATTTAATCATTTTCTCCTGTCATTTGCACGTTAGGATCACTTTTATATGGTCATCCGAACTAAATAATAATGCTGAGGATCAATAAAAACAGGAAACGATGTTTTCTTAAGGAAAATAATCATAATAATAATAATATTATTATTATTATTTTCGATTGCGAGTTGCATTGTTAAGTGCATGCATCTTTAAAATGCTTTTAATTGATTTCATTTCCAAACAAGCAAGGAATGTCAAAGGAAGGAGTTGGCACGTTCACCTTTACTTATACAGAAGGAAGTCTACTTCTTCCATAGGAATAGAATAGGTTGGACAAATTCCAACATAACATATGCTATTAACATAATAAGGTTATGATAAATACTCTATTTTCTACTGAGCACCCATCCAACATGATGTGACACTTTTATTTAAAATATAAAATAATTCAGAATTAGTCAACTTAAAAAATAATATTATTATTATTTTATTAGGTGTATTAAAGGTATAAGAAAATTAAAGTGTGTTCATGTAACATTTTCCTAAAACCTTCTCCTCCATTATTGGTCGTTTTGCATATATCTTCTTTATATAAATTATAAATATACTAAAGTTATCATAATTATTTTTGGTTAAAGTTATCATAAATTATAAATATACTAAAGTTATCATAAATTATAAATATACTAAAGTTATCATATTTTTGGCCATTTTCCCATCAGAGTGGCATCAGAGCTCTGCTCTTTGGTTAAGGGACTGTTTAGTTTGCGTGAATGATGGAGGCACATACAAAATTGATTCCTTTGAATGAAGAAAATTATCACCTATGGAAAGGCAAGATGAAGGATTTGCTATTTGTGAAAAATTTGCATCTTCCAGTTTTTCTTCCAATAAACCGGAATTCAAGGTAGATGAAGAATGGGATTTTGAACATCAACAGATATGTGGATTTATCAGGCAGTTTGTTGATGATAATGTTTATAATTTTTTGTTAATGAGACACATGCGAGAAGCCTATGGGATAAGTTTGAGTCCTTGTATGCCTCTAAGTCAGGAACTAATAAATTGTACTTGCTGAAAAATTTTGTGGAGTTGAAGTACAATGAAGGAAATCCTGTTTCAAATCACTTGAGTGCATTTCAAGGGCGCTATGATCAATTAGCAGGAGTGGGTATAAAATTTGATGATGATCTATTGGGTTTATTCCTGTTAAACTCTTTACCGGATTCATGAGAGACATTTCGGGTTTCCATGATAAGTGCTACTCCTAATGGTGATATTTCTTTGTAAATGGAAAAGAGTGGTGCTCTTAATGAGGAGATGAAAAGGAAGACACATGGTACTTCATCTCATTCAGAAGTGCTTATTACAGAGAATAGGGGGAGAAGCCAGAAGAAAGAACAAACTAGTGGTAGAGATAAAAGCAGGAGCAAGTCCAAGTCTCGGTACAAGAATGTGGAGTGTCACTATTGTCACAAAACAGGGCATATAAAGAAGAATTGTTTTTTGTTGAAGAAAGAGAGCAAAGACAAAAAGGGTAAGCAAAGAGAAAAAGATACCGATGATGGTGATCGTGTTACTACTACTACATGTGGTGACCTTATTTGTCTTCGTGATTATGACACTATTAATCTTGTATCTGATAAGAGCATGTGGATAATTGATAGTGGTGCTACACTGGATGTTACATCTAGGAAGGAGTTCTTCACATCTTATACACCTGGTGATTTTGGAGTATTGAAGATGAGTAATAATGGAGTGTCTAAGGTTATTGGTATTGGTGATGTTCACTTGCAAACCAGCATGGGGATGCAGTTGTTGCTTAGAGGAGTTAAACATGCTCCAAATATTCGCTTTAACTTGATTTCTGTGCAGGTACTTGATAATGGTGGATTTGATAACCACTTTAGTTCTGGAAAGTGGAAGCTCAGCAAAGGTAACTTGATTGTGGCTAAAGGGGAGAAAAACTCTAAGCTTTACTGGACAAAAGCTTTGGTTGCTAAAGATAGTGTGAATGCCATGTATATGGAGTCATCTTTGTGGCACAGAAGGCTTGGGCATATTAGTGAAAAATGACTTAATTGCTTAGTTAAAAATGATGTTCTCTCAGGATTAAAGAGTGTAGAGTTGAAGAAATGTTCTCACTACATGGCTAGTAAACAAACCAGAGTATCCTTCAAGAAGCATCCTCCTTCCAAGAAGTCAGAGTTGCTTGAATTGGTGCATTCTGATGTTTGTGGCCCATTGAAGGTAAAGGTTTTTAGTGGTGCACTTTACTTTGTTACTTTTATTGATGATTGTTCCAAGAAGCTTTGGGTTTATGCTTTACAAAGAAAGGACCAAGTGTTGGACAAGTTTAAAGAATTTCATGCTTTGGTTGAGAGAAAGTCAGGCAAGAAGCTGAAGCGCATTCATACTGACAATGGTGGTGAATATTATGGACCATTTGATGCTTATTATAGACAATATGGTATTGCACATGAGAAAACTCCTCCCAAAACTCCTCAGTTGAATGGTTTAGTAGAGAGGATGAACAGGACATTGGTTGAAAGAGTTAGGTGTATGCTTTCTGAAGCAAAATTGCCTAAGCATTTTTGGGGTGAGGCATTGTTTACAGCAGTGCATGTTATTAATCTAAGTCCTGCAGTCGCTTTGAACTCTGAGGTGCCAGACAAGATTTGGTTTGACAAGAATGTCACTTATGATCATTTGTGTGTCTTTGGTTGTAAAGCATTTGTTCATGTTCCAAAGGATGAAAGATCCAAGTTGGATGTGAAGACAAGGCAATACATCTTCATTGGATTTGGTCAGGATGAATTTGGCTACAAGTTGTATGATCCCGTTGAAAAGAAAGTTGTTAGAAGTCGTGATGTGCAATTCATGGAAGATCAAACCATTGAAGATATTGATAAGGTGGAAAAGTCTACACCTAAGGAAGATGGTAATGTGGTTGATTTTGATCCAATTCGTTTGTCTATTAATGATTTGGATATTTATGTTCATGATGATGAACAACATGGTGATACTAATCAGCAGATTGGAGATGACTTGGATGTTCCTATTGATAATGTTGATGAAGAGGAACATGATGTGTCATTAGATGAGAGTCTTGGTGATGTACCTAAGTTATCAGAAGCTCAACCCAGAAGATCTGCTAGGCTAAAACAACCTTCTAAGAAGTATTCTACCAATGAGTATGTGATGTTGACTGATGACGGAGAACCTGAATGTTATGAGGAGGCCATTGAAAGTGAAGAAAAGCAAAAGTGATTGGATGCAATGCAGGATGAGGTGAAATCTCTGCATGATAATCACACTTATGACTTGGTGAAGTTACCTAAGGGTAAGAGAGCCTTAGAGAACAAGTGGATTTTCAGGGTGAAGCAAGAAAGCAATTCTACATCTACCAGATATAAAGCCAGATTAGTGGTGAAAGACTTTAGACAAAGAAAGGGTGTTGACTTCAATGAGATTTTCTCACCTGTGGTAAGGATGACATCCATAAGAACTGTGTTAAGTTTAGTTGTTACTCTAGATTTGGAGGTTGAGCAGATGGATGTGAAGACAGCTTTCCTTCATGGTGATTTTGAGGAAGAGATTTACATGAAACAACCGGATGGTTTTCTTGTTGAAGGAAAGGAAGACTATGTGTGTAGGCTACGAAAAAGCCTATATGGTTTGAAGCAGGCTCCGAGGCAGTGGTATAAGAAGTTTGAGTCTGTTATGTGTGAGCAAGGCTACAAGAAGACTACTTCTGACCATTATGTTTTTGTCAGGAAATTTTCTGAGAATGATTTCATTATACTGTTGTTATATGTTGATGACATGCTTATTGTTGGGAAAGATGTATCCAAAATTGGCAGGGTTGAAGAAGAAACTAGGCGAGTCATTTGCCATGAAAGACATGGGAGCTGCTAAGAAGATTCTTGGTATAAGTATCACTCGTGATAGAAAAGAGAAGAAACTTTGGCTATCATAGGAGCACTACATTCAGAAGGTGTTGCAAAGATTTCAAATGGAAAATGCTAAAGTTGTAAGTACTCCTCTTGCTACTCATTTTAAGTTGAGTGTTAAACAAAGTCCTTCAAATGAAGCTGAGAAGATGGATATGAGCAAAGTTCCTTATGCTTCTGTGGTGGGTAGTTTGATGTATGCAATGGTTTGTACAAGGCCTGATATTGCACATGTTGTTGGTATAGTCAGTAGATTTCTGTCAAATCCAGGTAGAGAGCTTTGGAATGCTGTGAAATGGATTTTGAGGTATCTTCGTGGTACTAGTAGTTTGAGGCTTTGTTTTGGAGGTGATAAGCCTATTTTGGTGGGTTACTCAGATTCAGATATGGTTGGAGACATTCATTCCAGAAAGTGTACTTCAGGGTATTTTATTCATTTGGCAGGGGGAGCCTTGGCTTGGCAATCAAAGTTGCAAAAGTGTGTAACGTTGTCTACTACTGAGGCATAATTCATTGCACTTACTGAAACATGTAAGGAGTTGTTATGGGTGAAGAAATTCTTGCAGGAGCTTGGTTTTGTGCAAGGGAAATACTTGTTGTATTGTGACAGTCAAAGTGCTATTCATCTTGGTAAGAATCCAACTTTTCATTCTAAATCCAAACATATTGATGTGAGGTATAATTTGATACGTGATGTTTTGGATGCTAGGTTGTTGGAATTAGCTAAAGTTCATACAAATGATAATGGTGCTGATATGATGACCAAAGCATTGCCAAGAGAAAAGTTTGAAGTTTGTTGTGAGATCGCCGGTTTGGCGGATATCTCCACATAGTCGTGAAGGGGAGATTTGTTGGGTTATTGGGCTCCCTTCCTATGTGGAGAATAGGCCTAGATAATGTGAACCTTTAGGTCTCACTAGGTCAAATAGAGATGGGTCAGACTAGTAGAGCACATTAGAGTCATTTGAAGAGAGGCAAAAGCCAAGTGAGAGAAAAAAAAAAGAGAGAAACAAAAGAAGAAAGTCATTCCCGCATAACCCTAAACCTACACTGGTGTTTTATTAGCTGTGAACTCGTTCACCGTTGGATCGAGCTGATTTTTGGACAGTAGGTTCCAGACATATGGTTCTTCATTCGAACCGTTCGGATCATCAATCGGAGATCTACATTGGGAGAAATAGGTCCCGCACCAGCAACACTGTTTTTGTGAAATTTTCATCTTCTTGGTTCTCATTTGTAAGCATTTGTGCTTATTTAAATTGGCTTATTGAACACATCATTTGGTGTTGTTATTGGAGACTCTTTTGTACCCTATTATTGATCATAGTGGATTTTTTCTTTGGTATGGACGACTCGTGGTTTTTACCCTTGCATTGAGGGGTTTTCCACGCTAAAAATTGTTAGTGTCTCTTTGTGCTTTGGATTCTATTTTTGTTCTATTTGTTTGATGCTCCTCATAGATTCTCGCAAGAAAGGAGATCGAATTTCCACTGTGTTATTACTGTTTGATAAGTTGTTATATTTTTTGGCCATTTCCCCATCAAAATCATCATATTTAACATATTCTATATTAATAAGAAAGTCATCAAAAGTAAGAAAAAGAAAAACATTCATCAGATTTTTTACAAAGAATCTAAATAAGTTTTTTACCCTTTTAATAATAATATATTTTGTAAGAATAGTAAATTCTAAGATTCCTATGAAATAGAGTAGTTGCTTGAATTGAATTGTTGCATTGATTTTTCCACAAATTCAAATTGCTAATTAGTTAAAAGAAAATCCAATTTTCTCTTCATGGATAGGGGATAATAAATTCATTGTCTTCCTCTTTTTCATTTGTGTAATTTAGCACTAATGAATAAAAGCAAACAATCTCCTTCCATCCAGGTCTCCATTTTATTGAGAGTAGTACATTTTTTAAAATAAAAAGACCATTCATTTTAATATTTGTTAAATATTTTACTTTAATTTAAAGATTGAGACCATACATCTCTCAAAAATACCATGGTATTTGCTTACTGGAATGAATTTTGGGGAAATTATATTCTGGATTCTGAATACATAAATGAGAATAATTTAGGTTTTTTTTTTAAATAATAAAAGTATGATTTAGTTATTAATGTTTAGAAAATGCAACAATCAATTATGTATTGTTATAAAAAAATAATGTCTAATTAATTCCTAAAACTCTTGATGTGCATAATTTGATTACTTAAAATCTTAAATTTTTAAATTTTATATAAAAAAGAAAATGATTTTATCTTTAAATTTATATATTTTTCTATATTATTTTATCAACTTGATTTTTTTATTGAGATGTGGTTGGATTGTCTTAGTCGAGGCTTAGATGTCATCATCTCTATATTGTTTATTTGATAAATGTTGGGAAAAGTTTATTTCCATTTAAAGTTAATCATATTTATTTTTTAACCAACATCATTAAAATAGATTATCAATATTAATATGCTATTTTTTTAATTATTCACAATTATTGAATACTTAAATAATTTTTTATTTCAATATAATTTAAATATCTTATATAAATAAAAAATGAAAAATTAATAAAATTGAATTGACTTATTCAACCGACACATTTAAAAAATGAAAGGATTTAAATGAAGTTGAATTCAAATTTTATATATTTGAATATCTGTGAAATTTTTTATCCAATGATAAATTAAAAATAATTTGATGATTAAGATATAATAAGATAAGATATAAGAAATATTGTATTAGGAAATAACATGGTAATAACGTTCTCTCTCATTCCCATACCACTAAATATCCATTACCAATCACGTGTCACTTCGATTGTATCATTCTCCTTCGACAAGCATACTAAGAATAATACTGATAGTTAATTATATCTATAATTATCTTATTATAGATCTAATTGTTGGGTACAAACAAAGTCCCACATCAGGTAAAACAAGATACAAACATGGGTTTATATATATATAAGATACATCCTTTAGTAAAACAAAATACAAACATGGGTTTGTATATACGTAAGATACATATATGGATATGTGTGTGTATATTTATATTATTACATAGTTGATAAAAACATAAAGTTATGAGATTATTTACATTCCTATATAAATTCAAATTAAACTTTTAAAATATAATTAATTTTTCATCAACTAGGATTATCCATAAAATATAAAATTCATATACTTAATTAACAACTGTTTAATATTCAACCTTCAGAATTCTTATAACTGTTTATGTTTTTTTACCTGTATTATCCTCTATTAATAATATAGGATCGTAATAAGTCTATAAATCACAACACAATACACAACAGGATAAATTAGAATAAATGTACATCATATTACTTCTAAGCTAAATATCATTTAATAAGAACAACTCACTCTTTCTCAATTCACACACCATATTTAAAAACATCAATTGTCTTACGAGTATCACCCACAAAGCTCTCATAACTTATTTATATACAATTAGACATTTGACTTCATTTTCAAGAAGACATATGCATTGGGTAAAATTTAAAATCTTGCTCTTATTATTACTCACTCATTCATGTCTCTCAACTACTATAGTTATATAATGTTTGGACAACATATGACAAAGAAAATTATATATGTGTAAATTTGATATCTTACTAAAACTTTATATAAGAACATTTTTTGAACTCTTACAACTAATTGTCTTCTTCTATATAATATAATACTAGCAGAGTTAAAGAAATATCATCATAATTTTAGTCATCAATATATTTCACATCACTCACTAGTACAAAAATAACATTTTATGATAGATAAAATAGATCTTTTATGACAGGTCTGACAATAGTATTTTTACCTTAGAAATCACTATATTTACATTTTGGTTTAATATCTAAATAATAAAATAAATATTTTAAATGATATAAAATAAATAATGTAATATAAAATATCAATTTATATACACATAGAAGCTAACAGTAAAAAATGACACTTAAACTAGCATATTAAAAATCATGAAAAAAAAATAATTATTTAATATTGTTAATAAGATCAATGGAAGGTTGGTAGTCAAAATTCTTTAACATGTTATGTAGAGGGAGAGAGGTACACAGATATATCTAAACATAGAAGAAAAGATTAATGTGGAGACGCTAGTGGTTTCATTGGTTTGTGACGTAAAAGGATCGAAATTAACGTCAAAATTGAATGCTGGTCAATTCCCAGCTCTAAAGGAAACTAAATAATTGAAAAATACCTATTGTGTTACACGAAGTTATGAGCTCTTTTTCGTTTCTCCTATTCAGTGCTTATGTTACGTGCTTCCTTGTCTTCAAAATTAAAATTAACATGCACTGCTTTGATACATGCGTACACGGTTGTAAAATCAAAAACTTAAGCAAATAAAATAATACAAGGTAGAGTTTTAAAGTAAATAATCAAATTAATATAATTGATATTGTACCATAAAATATTAAAACTTACATAAACTAAAAAGTATATAAAATTTCGAGATTATAAAAATAATATATAATTATAAAATTATGTATTTTTTGCACAAAATTATATAAATAAATAATGTTTAAAATTAGCAGATAATATTATATTAAGTTTTGAAACTATGTAACATTGTGTATTATTATATAAAATTGTATAAATTATGTGATACCGATTAAAAATTTTATATATATATATATATATATATATATATATATATATATATATATGCAATCATAATTTAAATAACAACATTATTTATTAAGTTTATTTATCGTTAGCTATAAAGAGAGACTGAATGAATTTTAATCTAAAAATAATAATCAATAAGTTGATTTATCATTGATTATACACAAAAAAATTTGAACTCAAATATATATTTTTATTTGTGATTTCAAAAAGACTGAGATAAACAAGATCAAATAAATAGTCATAGCAGATTCACAATTTAGAACTAAAATATATTAAGTATTTCTATCAATAATAACTTAAAAATCCAAATATTTAAGGTTAAAATATGAATGACACTAAAAAGTACATTAAAGAAATGATATTTTCTTTTTTATTTAATGATCTTTCTAATTTTAATTGACAGCATAATTTTGAGAACATCGTCTTCGATTTCAAGAATCATGAATTATTAAAGATTATCGTCATTTTTTCACGGTTTCAATGACATCACTTTATTACAATTAGATTTTCTATTCATATATAAGGAAATGTTATATAAATATTTAATATTATTCACCAGCATGAAGTTATTTTCCTAACATGGTATTTGTTCAGTGTGTAAGTTAAGGTCAATTGTTTGAATTTTGTTGTTTTGTTTGAGGTCTAAGCATTCTCCTAAATGGTTCAACTACATATAACAATGAATGCAATAGTTAATGAGTGTAACCTATCTTCATTTTTCAAATCTTTATTTATTGGTTTTGTGGTGGAGTTTGAATTAAAGTTGACTTAATTACAATCCAAACATGAATAATCACACTTTAACCTTGAGTTAATAGGTTTTAAGGTTAATATGTTATGGTACTGTTTAGTCTGATCGGTCTGATTCAAGGGTAGACGGTCAGTTAAGTGACCATCTGGGCTCAATGACTTGTTCGTTGGGTTGGTAGTTGATAATACAGTCTTCTGCATGATCGACCAGTTTGTTTAGTGATTGACCAGGTTCACTGGCTTATTCACCAACCATCGATTGATGAACAGCCTGTCAGCCTTTTTGCTGAGCTGGTGGTTAACCATTCAGGCTGGTGCACGACTTGTCGGCTTGTTCAATGACCGTCCGAGCTAACTAACTTGTTTGTTGAGCTCACGTTTGACCACCAAAGCAGTAGTTGATAATCCAAGTTATGGTTGAACAAACGGTTATACGATACACACACCTCAAGCATAAACAAGAAAATTTTCGTTTGCAAAGGGATTTAATTGATCGCCCGGAATTTGTGCTACTTAACCTTGCAAACGTTCACCTGAAATTATAACTGTTGGGAGAAGGCATAATGCTTAGAATTTTGCACATGTTAGAATGCAAAGCGCTGGGCTTCTTTTGATAGTTGGATGCGACTGATCTAATGGTTGAGAATGAAGAAAGGGAAAGGTCCATGCTGCTATAAATAGGAATGAGTTTGGTTTGCATTTTCAACTTTTCTACAACCTGGTCACAGTGAAACTAATCACTTACGAGTTAGAGGTAGTAATGTCTATCGTTCGCCTTTCTATATATGAGGAGTCTTCTGGGGGAATGATGGTGAATATGCAGATAAAGCATCGTCTTCATCAGTGTCATTGTCAGACGTCTTTTCAAGACAAAGTTGTGACAGAGCATAGATTTCAAAGCAAACAATACCTCATATGAGAGGTGATTAAACCCAACCACTCGACGGACTTGGGATCGGAACACTATGTACATATTTGGTCTAACAAATACGCTAAGTGATGTAACCAACAAGGCTCATTCAACTTTACTAACCTAAAGTGATTAGAAGATATTATGAGATATATTTGTTCGTGCTTCTATATATTTAAATTAAATCCTATATATTAAACTTGGGTATTCAACTTGATTCTCTGGTTAAATATATACTAAGAGGCTAGAACGACCACAAATTTCTTGGAAGGTTGTAGAGAGAACAAAGAAATTAAATACTAGAGAATAGGTTAATGATATGATTTGTGACCTTGTTGCATGTTTAAACTGTAAATTATAATTTAATGTTTGTTACATGTTTTCTTCTCAACAATCACATTTGATTTCTTTTTCAAGATAAATATAAGCAATTGAGGGAAGAAGTCCAACAACATCAAATGCAACTGAGAGAACAAGTCTAACAACATCAAATGCTTGAAGGATCACCTTCACAAAAGTTTCATGTTGCCTGATGACAATGAAATATACTTTTTTTGTTGTTAGAGGTGAAAATAAAAAAAGTAACGTGTATGAACTTTGTACATTTAGCAAAAGGTTTACTACTTCTACACATTCTTACTCTAGTATTAGCCAAACGTTAATGGTTCATCAAATAAAGGAAATGTGTGAAACTATTTAGAAATTAAATGTTGAATGGAAAAGGATTCCAATGAGAGAACACTTGAAGAAAAGATCAAACACTTGAAGAAAAATCATGAGCAACAAAATGAAGGCATGCACCAACAAGATAAGCATATATACCAACAAAATAAGTAGATGAAACTTATTTTGCAGTGCATCCGATTAAAGAATCTTATGTCAACTCCTTTTATCCTCTTAGTAATGGAAATTATATAATAGAACGTAAGATTATTTATTGTAATTTTAATTGTATTATGATTTTGAAACTTGCATTTTTTTATATAGAACTATTCTCGTTTTGCTTTTATGTGGGATCATGTCATATGTAACTTTTAAGGTATTTTTATTTAACATAATTAAATTTGTAATATTTTAATAAGAAGATGGTTTAAAACAAGTAAAAAATACTGTATATCAAGAGGTAAAATTACGTACATAAAAGTAGTCACCAAAATATATTAGTTTCATTTTTTTCACCAAAAATTATTTTAATTCAAATAAAAAAAAGTTACGTATTAGCGATCAAATTGTAATAAAATATTAAAACTTGTATTACCAACCTCTTAAATAAAGAACTTGTATATATTCTTTGAAAAATAATTACAACAGTCCAAGTACTTTACTATTAATATGTATTTTTGCGACAAAAAAAAATCTTAAATAGAAATATCTAAATATTAACAACTCTTAAAAAAACAAAAGTAAATGTCACTAGTTTTATCATTAAAAGAAATATATTTAATTAAGATTTGATTAGAACTGTTTTTTTTCAAAAACAAGGTTTTCAATCAAGTTGGAGTGATTTGACAAAATTATAAAAGAAACATTTTTTTTAAAAAAAAGAGGTATGTTATTGAGTTTTTTTTTAATTATTTTAAGTGTAGAGGAGTGAAAGTCTGTTTATTTATACCATAATAAGATGTGAAAATATCTTCAATAGCCTCCTAAGGTCCATAGTTTGGCTTATTAAGAACATTACCTTTATATTAAATTACCACTTTTAGACCTTTTGTAAAGCCTTTTTTTTATTTTATTTAAATCATCATAAGACTTTAAAATTAAAAATTAGTAATATGAATGTAAAACATGTAGGTTTATTTATAAAAAAAAATATTTCAAGAAAATATTTAAATGGTATACAATTTTTTTAAAAATTTTTATTTAGAAAAAATATATAAATTTTAAATATAGAAAAATGTAGAAAATTCTTAATAGAGTTTTATAAAAAATATAAAATACAAAGGGTATAAAATTCATAACTTCAAATGTAAAATTAAAAAATTCAAATTAAAAAAAAATAAAATGAAAGAGCAAAGATATCTATTTGTTGTTTTACTTTATTATGATAATTGTTCCATTGCTATAATTACAATATATTGAAATTATCTTATTTATTATAATCACTCTTCAAATTTCCGTTTCCAATTAATTTATAAATATTACATAAAATATATTTTTAAAATTTATATTTACATGAATTTATAAAAAAGTTATAAATTTTTAATAAATTAATTTATTATAAATAAATATAAAAATCTATAAAACTAAAAAGAAATGTTGTTTCGAATTGATTACTTAAAAAACATAATTTTAGCATCAAACAATCTTTAAAGAAAAACATTAATAAAATTTAGTTTTTCGCAACAAAAAAGCTACTTGAAAAGTAACGTTGTGTTCACTCAAATAGATTTACTCTGAAGAAAAAAATAGTACAAATGAATTTGCGCGAATTGTTCGTGCTTAGATTGATAGATTTGAGAAGAAATATAAGCACTCATTTGCGAGATCTCTTCCATTTTCAATTTCGTTTAAAACAACGATTTAGGATGATTTCATTTGATTTTACTTTATTATCTTGTTTCTTTCTTTCATTTCCTACTATTTTTTATTTCACCTCAAAGAAACTTATTTCTCACCTAATCTGGAATGCTTCCTGGAACAATGTAAGTCAAAATAAAAATAAAAAATGGATAAAGAGAAAAAAATAAAAGGGAATGACATAAGAACCAATTATCAGTTCCAGTGAGATAAATGAGGGGTGACTTACCCCTATATTAGATTTTTTTTATTACTTTTACTTTCTTTTACTTTTATTTTTACTAATAATAATTATAATAATAATAATATAATAAGATGTTTTAAGATGTATTTTTCAATTTGAAAAAAATATAACAATTGCAATTAAAAACATATTTTGACAAACATAAAGTAATAATAATAATAATAATAATAATAATAATAATAATAATAATAAGGTTTTATGTTTCATTAGGTCCATATTTTCGTCCAAAATCTCAAATAGGTCATTTTCTTTCTCGGCGTCTCAATTGAGTCCTTGTTTTTGTAAAATTGAAACAATTAGAGACTTGCGATCAACTTGGACAAACGATCGTTTAAGTTTGGATTAGGTGGCATGATGAGTGTATTGATTAATCAGACGTGACATTAAAAACGAATATGAATTGATTTTTTTATTAAAAAATGGATTGTACAGAGGTTAAATCAGATGTACTTAAGGACAAAAAAAATTATGTCCAGCCCTGCAATTGAGAAATCCAAATTAGATTGGGGAAAAAAATTGGACTCCGAATTAGGGTTCATGGGAGAGAAAAAGAAACCCCAATAATTCTCGAATTCAAACCCTTCAAAGAAATTTCCAAATCTAATTTCAGAACCTAACCCCAAAATCGCAACAGTTGAACTCCAAATCGTTTTACAATCTGCAGAAAGGGAATCAAAAACCACCACCCCCAATTCACGAGCCACACGCGAGAACAGAGAACTCAAAAACCCCAACTGAAAACCCTTGCCACGAAACGCAGAAACCCTCGTAACCGTAGAGGCATCGCCGCCGTGAATGATGAACGTTGCGTCTGATCTGTCGGTTTCGCATCCTCCTCCCTGCAACCAGAACTAAACCAGAAAAAGAAAAGAGGGAAAGGGGAAAAGAAGAAGAATGTCCAATCCGCTGCTGCAAACCACCACAAAAGTCGCTTGGTCGCGCCATCTCCACATCGTCGCCACGCCATCACCGTCAGAGTCATCTCTCGTTCCTGCGATACCCAGCCATACCCCGAAGTAAGAGAAAGGAAGAAATCTCTCTACGTTGCGGCTAAAGCAAAGGAATAGAAAAAGAAAGTGCTTCCAATGCTGAAATTCTTGATTCAAGCAAAATAAACAAACGTCCAGAAACCCTGAAACTCACCTTCCCCAATTTGATTTCGATTTCGCAATTGCACAGGAGAATATGGCTTTCGACACTTAATTTAATTTGATTTTCCAACTTTGCCCTTGCTTAAATTATATTTCCACTCTGTACACTTAATTTTTTAATTCAAAAATTAAAAAAATACAATTGACACACGTTTTTAATGCCACGTAAATTAAAACTACATTGTCATGCCACGTAACACCCTCCTTAACCGCGTTTGATCAATTTGACGGCAAGCATTTATTTGATTCAATTTTACAAAAATAAGGACCCAATTGAGACGTCGAACAAGTCAGGGACCTATTTGAGATTCTGAACGAAAATAGGGACCTACCGAGACATTAAACCTAATAGTAATAATAAGGTTTAATCATCTTGGACATCCCTATTTCTGTAGGATTTTCTCAAATAGGTCATCGTATTGTAAATGCTCACGATTAGGTCCCTTATTGTGAAAAATTGAATCAATTTAGACATTTTCCGTATTAACACCGTTAAAGGACGTGACACGTGTCAGTTCGTGGGTTTTTTGAATTTTTAATTATTTTTTATTTATTTTTAATTTTTTTTAAAAAAATAAAATTTTAAAAAAATGCCACATGTCAAACTCATACTGTGCCACGTGGCAATGATAGTGTGACATGGCACTGACAGTGCCACGTGTCATTGTTAGACCACGTGTCATTGCATTAGTCTCAATTTGGTCCCTGTATTTGTACTGTGTCTCAATTTGATCCCTGTATTTTTATTTTGTCTCAATTTAGTCTTAATTTTAAAAATTAAACAATTTTGTCCCTCCTCAAATTCAAACAAAATTTTAATTGTATATAAATTTTAACAAATATTTTTATTAAAATTGATATTTTTA